>NC_051228.1:39688658-39738658 GCF_015220715.1 Pygocentrus nattereri
GCTGGTCAGCTTTTCCACTATTCACTTGGAGAAGCAGAGACTCGGGATCTCTGTTGGCCTCGGTGAGTGTCGGAGGAAATATAAAGCTCTGATGGATTGTGTAAATGATAATGAACTCACCCGATACCTGGTTCTATCTCCAACCTTCTCCCTAACCTGCTCCAGCTGGGGAAAACAAACGCCAGCCCCACTGAGTAGAAGCAGACTGAAGGAAAAGTAAGTCACAGTTCTCAAACTGCACCCTCAGAAATAAAGGTTCTAGACTGTCTCTGGGTCAGTTCTCCTCTCATCACTGGGGTGGTTCCCTCAAGGCTCCATCTCAGTGCCTTTAGTCAGGGAACATAACTGAACCATAATCCACTGAGATGATCTGTTCTAAGCTGGACTGACTCCACACACCCCGCCTCGCCTCGCCTCCAGGCTTTTACTCTACTGCTCTGTTTTAAAACATTCGGTTATGAAAAGGAACAAATACCAACTTTTCACCTGGAGAACCTGATTTAAGGTCCACAATCAGACCTTAAACCCACTGCTGGAGCTTTGAGGAACATTTACACTGTTGGTACCTCGATGACGGAGAAATGGACCTGAACAGAAGCTTCATTACTGACAGTGTAACAAACTCTCGGATGAAAATCCATGAAGCATCTCAATGTACTTGGTTATGGAAATGCTCTGGACGACACCTTGTAAGAGATCTGGATAACGAGATAACAAACAGCAGGGTTTCTCGATTCTCCGTTCGCTGTAGTGTGCTGCCCTCTACAGGCCAGAGTGTAGAACTGCAGATGTATGTGAAAGCCCAAGGTTTTAGATGAGCAAAAGCATCTACAGTATTTTATAATACTGATTTGTGATTAACTCCTGTTAAATTTCCACTATCATCCTTTTTATCATCTCTGTGCTTCAGCGATTCTGGGGTAACTGGCTCCGGATCCAAAGTGCTTACAAAGGTAACTCAGCTTTTTCTAGATGGAAGTTATTTCTGTAAAAGAAAATAAATAAATGAATAAAGTTACACAGGATAAAAATAAAGCCTTTAACTGAAATAGGTCTCATTTGTCATTAAACAGATGACAGAGACAAAGTCTGCCTGTGGGTCATAGAGAGTATTAAGCGCCCTGGGCTGTCCCGTGGGCCGACGTGGGGTCTCTCGTCCCGGCACAGTGAGAGACTATGTGCTGATATCACACCCCCAGCACATAAACTCTTACTGTTCAGGGCAGAAAGCAGGGAGGTGGAACACTAACCAGCTTCTAACCTATAAAAGATCGGTTTCTAATTAGTAGCTGTTGTACATAAAGTCACCACTGTTCGGTGGCGTAACTGCTGGGGGGGCAGGGAGGTAGTCGCACGGGGGCCTGTGGTCACCCGACCCCTTAAAGTCTTACACATACTGTCACAGTTTGAGTCACAGAAAGATCCAATTTCCTAACAACACCAGTCGTCTTCCATCAACACTACACAGGCAGTCCTGACGTCTGTTTATTCCATTATTATTTGTAATGCATCTCTATGGCAACTGCTTTCAGACAGATGCTCAACAACCTGCGTCGTAATATATTCATTATCTCTAACTCAAAGTCCTAAATGAGCAGCCTTATGTAAACTTTTTTAATGTGAGATGATCGTAGGTGGAGTGAGATGCCTTCAGACCATGTCTGAGACAACTTATTCACCATAGTAGTGCGTAAACAAACAAATGACTTTAAATTAATTCAATACTTAATTAAGTAATTACTCCATATAAAATGATTTGACATATTTATATTATTTTGTCATCAATTTTTGCATTTTTCTTCACACTTAAGCCCATAAAATCCTTCTTATGCCACTTATACTACTGCTACTACCATTATTAATGCTAATACTACTAATAATAATGATCTAATCTTATTACTACTTCCACTAGTATTACTAACAATACTAATTCTAATACTAATATATCAGCACTGCTATTATATATTATATAATATATATAGAATACGTCTCATTTCCCCTCCAAATGATCTACTACTACTAATTCAGTGTCACTACATGCTTAAAGTAAAGCTGCCACACGCGGATTTTTGGAGTGATGCCACAGAAAAAACACTTTAGGTTCCGTAACAGTCCATTCAACAGAAGGTTCTCTAGAGAACAGCTTTTTGGAAAAACACATGCATATATAAGTTTTATAGCCAATTAAAGTCCATATATGGAAACTAAGCTGCCCAAAACTGGACTTCATCACAAAAGCCAACTTATTTACATTCCCTGATGAGCCATAGTGTTAAAACCACCTCCTCGTTTCTCCGCTCACTGTCCACTTTATCAGCTCCACTGACCGTATAGCTGCACTCTGTAGTTCTACAGTTACAGACTGTAGTCCATCTGTTTCTCTGATACTCTGTTACCCTGTTCTTCAGTGGTCAGGACCCCCATGGACCCTCACAGAGCAGGTACTGTTTGGGTGGTGGCTCATTCTCAGCACTGTAGTAACACTGACATGGTGGTGGTGTGTTGGTGTGTGTTGTGCTGGTCTGAGTGGATCAGACACAGCAGTGCTGCTGGAGTTTGTAAACACTGTGTCCACTCACTGTCCACTCTATTAGACACTCCTACCTTGTCAGTCCACCTTGTAGATGTAAAGTCAGAGACGACAGCTCATCTGCTGCTGCACAGTTTGTGTTGGTCATCCTCTAGTCCTTCATCAGTGGTCACAGGACGCTGCCCACAGGACACTGTTGGCTGGATATTTTTGGTTGGTGGACTGTTCTCAGTCCAGCAGCGACACTGAGGTGTTTAAAAACTCCAGCAGCACTGCTGTGTCTGATCCACTCAAACCAGCACAACACACACCAACACACCACCACCACCACGTCAGTGTTACTGCAGTGCTGAGAATGATCCACCACCCAAACAGTACCTGCTCTGTGAGGGTCCATGGGGGTCCTGACCACTGAAGAACAGGGTAACAGAGTATCAGAGAAACAGATGGACTACAGTCTGTAACTGTAGAACTACAGAGAGCAGCTATACGGTCAGTGGAGCTGATAAAGTGGACAGTGAGCGCAGGAACGAGGAGGTGGTTTCAGTATCACGGCAGATTGATGTATGTCTACCTGTACAGCTGATAGCCGTACAAACTGCTTTCTGGACACAGCAATTTGACAAATTCCAATTAAAGTCCGGCCTGCATTAGTCTGACCGCTATGGTCAGACGTGACGTATCTAAATGACATTTCCCTCATCGGAGGAGTCTGATCACATTAAAGATATCAAGATGAAAGAAATAATTAATCTGGAATGAAAGGACTCGGAACAAACCCCCTCTTCCCTCCTCCTCCTCCTCCTCCTCCTCCTCCTCCTCCTCCTCATGAGTCACATTCACCCTCACTAAGGCACCTGTGAGGCTGCCAAGCCACAAGAATGCCTCTGACAGGAGCCCAGCAGACCCCAAACCTCGTGAAGAACGAGAGAAAAGTGGGAGAAAGAGAGTCAGAACGACACCAAAGAGAGAGAGAAAGCACGAGAGTGATGAAGAGCAGCTCAGACGTGAAAAAGAGTGGTGAAAGAACTGGGGTGGGCGTGGCCTGGCTGCGGCGGCGGTACGCACCGTCCACATAAACAGGAAAACCATCAAGCAGCGGGGAAGCGTGTGCGCAATGTTTGGCCCGAGCTGGAAGTGAATAATAAGTGGCTCTAACCGCACTCAGATGGTCAGATTCCTCTCACAAACAGCCTGTACCGGACACCGAGTGCGCTCTGAAACAGATCCGTCCTCGAGTCGAGAAGGAATGACGCAGAGGAACCTCACACAGACCCCACAGAACCCTCCAGAACGTCCCTACGGCTTTTCTGGGTCAGCTCGAGCTCTGAGGAATAACAATCACAGCAGCACATTTCATCACCATTGCGCAACAGTCAGGCCACGGCGGCTCAGCCAGGCCTGATCTTATCAGCGTCTCCTGTCAACGGTCTAAACTCCTAAACTCTTAAAAAGATGCTTCTTCAAGGGTTCCTTAGCAAAGGGAATGGTTCTGAGTAATTCTAATGTGGTTCTGTGTGGAACCCTTTTGTATATGATTCTACGTAGCACCAAAAAAAGGGTTCTTCTGTTGGTACGAAGCCTCTAACACATTTCACCAGAGGAAAGTTCTAAAGGAGATCTCCTATAGATCTCAGGTTCTTCTCCTGGACAAGGTTAAGTCCAGTTTGAGATGTCATTTAGATCTTTCCTTCCTAACAACAGAAGAACCCTTTTTGGTGCTACGCAGAACCATATTCAAAAAGGTCCCACGCAGAAATGAGATCTCTTGATCTCAGGTACTTCTCAGTGAGACTGAAGTTGTTTTCTCCTGTTTCTGAAATTTGGCTCCTGAGACTCTTTAGCGTCTGACTCATCTCAGCCCAGCCTCAGCTGAGTCAGTGCAGAAGGAGATCTCCTCGCCTGAGGAGGTTCAGGAGGAACATCTCAGAAATCACTGACCCTTCATTAATATAATACTGAGACCTGCTTTATTCCTCTGAGACGATGTTAAGATTTAATTTTGTCTCTGGGTAGAACCAAAACATTCGCCCTCTGTCTGAAGAAGCATTCCACCATGAAGAGAACCATTTAAGCAATGAAATGGTTCCATATAGAACTCTAAATTCTAACTTCTCAATAGAGTGATTCTCTTTACTGAAGAACCCATGAAGATCTTTTTAATAATTCACTTCATGCCATCTACAGTGTCTGCTGCCAGCGTTACATCAATGCATCGTTCCCTGTATATCAAAATGTAAACAAAGTCATTCGCAGTGCTTTAATGTGGAGTTCTCTGATCTAGAACAGCTGTCAGAACTGTTCACCGTGGTGGTGATTGGAACCAGACATCCGAAGAGTTGAATGCCTCTTCCAGTGACCACACAGAGAGCTTTTATATGAAATGTTCTATGAATATGCTGCCTGATGCTGCCTGATGCTTGAAGAAGATTTTAGCCTGGAACATTTATATTTTATATACATTCATGACATACAGGGTACATACAGGGCGTGATGAGGCAAAATAGTCCCTAAAGCTTTTATTAATCGTATTCGCCACTGTTTTAGCCCGATCAACGCCACATGTAAAACTCGACGGCGAGTGGGTTGGCTGGTCGTGGCAGATAAACAGGTGAAAAGTAGGCATTGCAACTCCTGGTTCCTATCAGCACCACTACAGCAGTCTGAGTTTCTCTAATGAACCATTTCACATCAAACCACTCGGAACGACTTTGTTTACATCCCAACCACTGAATTATGCAGACGTGCTGCTCTTTGAGGACACATTCCACGTAGAAACAATGCACTTCATGCTTTTCCTACTGCTAAACGATGCAAATCGCTGCTGTCTCCATTTTTCAGTTTTTGACATAATTTGAAAAGGCCTCTTACTCTTTACATTGTATGTAAATTTCATGATGAATGGACTAAAGGAAACAGCCCAAAATGACTTGGAAATAATTCTGGTTCCATTGACTTCCATTAGAAGTGAAGCAGCTTTTTTCCTTCTCCTGTAAAGTGACCAGTTTGGAGATATGAGGTCAGTATACTCCAGTAGCTGTCTGCTGTCTCCGCTTCCAGGATTACAGCAGTTTCATACCCATCTCCCTGCACTGGAATAAGTAATGCATTGAACTTAATTCATTCCAGTCTTTCAGTTCACTTTCCTTCTGCCAGTACCTGTGTTGACGGAATAAAGGCGTAAACATTTGAAGCGAGGAAATTCAGTGCATCACCTTTTGAAGTGTGTTTCATTCATCCGGCCCACTATTCCTCTTTCCGCTGCACAATCCACCCACTCCATCCTCTAGCTCCCCTCCCTGTTTGTAAATACTCAACCTGTGTGTCCAGCAGACGTGTCTGAAAGCACTGGACGTCTGAAATGAACAGCTTTGTCCGCTAAAAACAGGCATCTCATTATTTTCTCATTGTGAATGCAGTAGTTAAACTGAGGATGTGCACACACTACCCTGGCACATAATTTCCGTATGAATAAAATATATTACATCACAGTTTTTGTCTTTCACTTCACTTATTTTGGCACTTGTGGTAATGTAGTGCATTATATTCAATGCTGGAAATACGGCACACATTTGCAGTACTTACTGAAGTGCCTGCTGGGTCAATCTCATTAGGGAAAACGGACAAATTCATAGCCCCACTGACTGAGATCACAAGCACTCAAGATATTATCCCACAGACTGGGTACAAAAAAAGCAAGAAATGCAGACGTCACCAGATCATCATCCCTGCTATGGCTAAAGTACCACAAACGGCTGAAATCCAGCCCAGACCACTCAAACAGAGAAAAGGCATTGCAACGGCATTCATAGGACGCATGCAGCAGTAGAAAAGACACAGGTAATGCTAATGCCAGCAATGAGGAGCAGAAAGGGTGACGATGAGGATGATGATATAATCCATTCATGAAGCTGTAAGAAAAGTAAACAGTCTCATTTCCCAAAGGCCAGAATCCGTGTGGTCCTCAAAGTCTAGGTGAAACTGTAGCACGGCTGCCGCTCTTATACAGACCCACCTTCCAGCTCCGCTCTCTAAGCCCCGCCTCCAGAGGCCCCCAGCCCTAAAATGAGTCTCCAGCACTTTCCCGCCTTCGACTCTTCTACTTCTCTCCACTCCACCCCCCTGAATCAAAACACAGCCCGAGTGACGCACTCTCCCCTCTCCTCCCTCCAGACAGACGATTCCCCAAACTTACACAACTCTTCCCATCTCTCGCCCAGTCACTCGCTCCCTCCGTGGCTGCTGTTGTGCAACAGGACAGATTCCTGAGACGAGGAGTCACGACCCTGTTGTAAAACTTACTGGCAAAGAACTTCTCTGCTCTTCTCTCCACCAGTTCTTTCGCTCTTATCAAAACCATGTGTGTGTGTGTGTGTGCGCAGAAGGGCTGCCGTGCCGCAGAGGAGAAGAAAAGGCAGGCAAACAAAAAGCAGACAGGCTTGTGTGAAGAATGGGGTGAAAGAACAAAACAGTCAGAAAAAAAGAAGTAAGGTTCCAAAAAGAGCCGCACGGACGGCACCTAACAGCACCGACAGCACTTTCCACGCAGAAAGAGACGACACCCTTAAAACCGGACCACAGATCAGCACAGGGACGACAGTAAAGCAGAGTGATGAGGGTTTGTTTCCATAAAAAACAAACAGGAGGGAGGGAGGGAGGAGGATGAGTGCAGGCATGTGGGCTTGTGCTGGAGCGTTCCTCCGGCAGAAAAACAAACCAGTTGTCAACCACATCACGCAGCCGGCCCGGCTTCATTCAAACCCCTCATCTGGACGGCAGCCTGCGAACGTCCACGCAAACATTCCGTCCAAACTCACACAGCAGTCCACAAACACAGGACATCGACGCGGTGCTCAGACTGGAGGGCTTAAAAGCCTGGACACCAGCCACAACGACAGTCATAAGCAGAGTGGTTTACAGCCCCACTGTGGTTTGACAGCTCCTGAGTAAATCGAATCAGAGAGCAGGGGAAGGTGAGGGACACTCTGGCTGCACAGAGAGGAAAACAGGGCACAAACCCCAAACATCTGGAAACGATCAAGGCTGCAATACTGGAGCACGAGCTGACTTAAGCTACAAGAGAACACAGAGTTCCCGCACATGGACGCACATGCTTTTCTGTCAGGGTAGAAGTGCTCGGGCTCCCGAACACCTCCAGTTTGTCAGCTGCGTTGCCAGGGTACTGGGCACACCCAGCGATGCCCTAACCACAAAACTACAACCCCATCTCCAAAAAGAGTTGTGACGATGTTAAAGATGTTAATAAAACCAAATGCAATGATGTGCAAATCATTTAAACCATATATTTCATTACAAATGCTTCAAAGACAACAAACCAAATGTTGAAACTGAGAAATTTTTATTTATTTATTTTAATATTTTAAATTTGATGCCAGAAAAGTTGGGACGTGAGAACAAAAGGCTGGTAAAGTTGTGTGACGCTAAAAAACAGCTGGTGGTTGATTGGCAGCAGGTCAGTAACATGACTGGGTATGAAGAGCATCTCAGAGAGGCGGAGTCTTTGACTCAGAGGGGTCACCGTTCTGTGAAAGACTTGCTTGTTAATTCTTGATGCCTCGCTGTCCTTTATCTGCTGCAGCACTGAGAACTGTAGGACTAAAGGATCTTCTCATATTAAATGATCTAAATCTTAAATTATGATTCATGTGGGGATGTCCATCCAGGTGTGATGTCACTTAACACCTCAAAAAAATCTAAAATAACCCAGAGGGCTCTTTCTACTGACGGACCAAAGTGCATCTATAGCAGCTGTGGGTACCTGATAAAGTGGCCAATGAGTGTAGATACGACGTGGGGGGTGTCTAATACACTGCTCACCTAAATTACTCTGCTGATATTAATTGTACTAAAACACAAGGGCCACATTAAATGTGTTCAGAGTACTGATATGATTCATGAACACAAACGTGAACAAACCCATATTTAAACATTTCGCTTTCTTTATTCCTGCATCTGCTCCCTGAGAACTTCAGGAAAACGTTAGTTCACAGACTTTTCACAGACAACTTGCCACATATGCACAGTTTCCCAAAATAAAGGATATTCAGAAAGTCTTAGATAAAGGCTTCTCGTCCCTCCTCCTCCTCCTCCTACTGAAACCTCTGTAGAAATTCCTGGTAGATCTGTCTATGGGCAGAGGCCGCAGGAATGAAATGTCCGCCTGGGTGAGTAAGGACATGAGCTCCAGGGAACACAGGCAGCAGGTCTCGGCTCATCCGCTCCGGGATCACTTTGTCTTCCTGTCCAAATACGTGCAGGGAAGGCAGAGTGATCTGAAGGTCCTCATAGAAGTGCTGATGCTGGGCACAGGCACTGCGGAACCCTGCGACCAGGATAGCGAAGCGGAAGTTAAAAGCAGGCTCCAGTTGCCGCTCCTGCAGCGCACATACCATGGCCACAAGGGCGGCGCCCTGACTGAAGCCCAAAATGCCATCAAATGGGCCCATGTCCTTCAACGCCACCCGCACGGCATCCAGACTCTCCTCTAGACCCAGGCTGCTCTCGCACTCCTGCCTGGCGTCAAAGCTGCGTGCCTGGACATCGGAGAACCACCAGCCCCTCTGATCTTCATCACTCACATCGGAGGATTTCTCTTGATCTTGAGAGTCTGGTGGAGACAAAGTGCATTAGTGGACCAGACACACAGAAAATCAGAGTAACGTTGGTAAAAACTGAGATTTCGAGGTGGCATTTAGAGGTTTTACTGCCCATCAACCTGGAAAATGAGACCTGGGTAAGAACAAATTGTGCTCTTTTGTCCTCTAACTGAATCCTGTGTTTCTGCTGGTAAAGCTAGGCTTTGAGCTGAAACTCCCTTTAGCTCTAACGCTGTTAGTTACAAGGCTGTCTTGTGGAACCTGGTGCTTAATTGTAATTACTAGTTTCAGGTGTGGTTTCAGGTCCATCAGTTGCTAGGCTGATAAATTGAGGAGGTGTTCCCTGGAAGAACCACTAATTGTCCTCTAATTGAATCTTTTATACATTCCTCCTAATGTAAAGAAGCTACTGCTGAACTACAGCAGAGCCAAATACGCAAGTCAAAACCCAGAAGCTACTTCCAAAGAACATCTTGCACAGTAAATGTCAAAATTAGGGACGCACCAGCACGGAAACTCTGGGCCGATGCCAATGCTCACTATTTTTCAGGTCTAACTCAATGCACCTCAACCTGCATTACAGAGAAATTCGTTTGTAGAGGATTACGAATGCTGTGAAATGAATGACATGCAGGCATTTCAGCATAACAGCCCAGCTTTGCCTAAACCTCCTCTGGAAAACAAACTCCATCAAATACCGGGTTGAATTATCAGTCAGATTCAAGACTTGGTCTGATGCCAGTAAGTGTTTTATAACAGTGATCTGATATGGTTTCAATATCACAGCACAAACTAGCATCACTTCACGAGCCAAACTCCGTCTCTAAGGTCTTTCAGGAATACTTCATGTGAAGAGAGGGCCAGAATGTGTCTGTGTGGAGAAGAATAATCAATTCCATTGGCTATATCATTAAAAAAACTCATTTAACCATAAGAGTTCAATAAATTAAGAAAAGTTAATGAATGTTTTAATCTCCTGTCCAATCGTGTATATCTAAACCGTCTCTTTCTAATACAGGGGTGTCCAATGTCTGGCCCCAGGGTCAAATGCATCCCGTGGACAGATTTTAATCGGCCCTTGGCTTCTGATGGGGAAATTTCAAATCGCATTTAACCCATCAGTGCAGTGAAACACCACATACACTCTAGTGAACACACACACTAGGGGGCAGTGAGCACGCTTGCCCGGAGCAGTGGGCAGTCCTATCTGCAGCGCCCGGGGAGCAGTTGGGGGTTAGGTGTCTTGCTCAAGGACACCTCAGTCATGTGCTGTCGGCTCAGGGGATCGAACCGGCGACCTTCCGGTCACAAGGCTGGTTCCCTGACCTCCAGCCCACGACTGCCCATTTAGTCCAGACTGCAGCCATGAAGCCCAAACTGTCACTCAGAACCAGAGATTTTGATGGTAATTTGAACTTTTTCATCAAGAGTCTCAAAAAAATGAGCCTCAGGAGAAAAACTAAGGCACCAACTTCCTTTCGGAGCAAAGTCAAATTCAGTTCAGTGAACATTGACCCTTTAAGACTGACCAATCACGGCTGTTATGCTGTTTAATCGGCTCTTCTTGTTTAGTAATTTCTGAAGGCTTTCGCGGTTATGATGTGTAAAGATAATGATGAAAACTGAAAATGCACAGATTGACCTATTTTTATCTATTCTGAACAAATAAACACTAGAAGAGTAAAATGGATACATTACACATGTTTTGCTGGTACTCTTTATTATTACTTGCACCCATAAAGCAGTGCTGGACAGTAACTGAGTATCTGAGTAAATGTAATTAGTTTCTGTACTTTAGTATTTTTGGTGTATCTGTACTGAAGTTTCTCCGTTCTGGACTTTTTCCTTTCACTCCACTACATTTCAGAGTCTAATATCCGACTTTTTCCTCCTACATTTTGAGAAATCTGTCGTTCCTTTTGGTTTCTGTGTGTATAAAAACGTAACATGTCAAAACGAAAGAAGCGCAAAGCCAGAGCACCAATCAGGGCCCAGCGGTCACTTTGTTTAGAGCTGGTTTTGACCTGTTGGTCAGACCGACCCAGTGCAGCACGCGGTTCAACGTCAGCGCAGCAGCGTAAAACTTTGGGAGAGTCTGTTCAACATAAATGATGAACTAACCTAACTTTGTGTAAATAGAGCTCAATATAGAAATATGTCCACATATGCAGTCGAGACTGACGCGGCTTTTTTCTGAATTTCTACAAACACCATTTCATTTTATAGTAAATGAGTTTGGGCTGGTTTATGTTTATGAACAGACGCCTACAGATCAACATAGTAAAGGAGCTCATCTGTGATCCTGAGTTTAAAGCCAGTTTTTATTCAACTTAAACTTGGAACTAAGTTGTAAATAAATCTGAAACTGAAACTTTGCTTGTGTGTAAAAAGTGATTTCAGAGCCACTCGGTTCTCCCTGATGGAAACTGTTTACCTTCAGTGTTTTGTGCTTCTGATCATTTTAATAGACGTCAGCGTCACTAATTAATGACGTTCTATTAAAAGACTGGTTTACCAAGAGAGACGCTGGAGGACTTTCACCTGAAATGAGTTCATGAAGCCAGTCTGGTTATAAAAATGATAACAGGACATCAGAGCCAGAATTCCTCTTTTAGTACTTTTACTTTATACTTAAGTACATTTGAAGGGAAATACTTTAGTACTTTTGCTCAAGTGGAGGTCTAAAGGGAGGAACTTCTACTTTTACTGGAGGGATATTTTACCTTGGGGGGTCTCGACTTTAACTCAGGTACATGATTTTAGTACTAACCCTTTAGTACTAGGGTTCGGAGCAGAGTTACGCACTGTGAGCGGGTTCGGGGCAGAGTTACGCACTGTGAGCGGGTTCGGGGCAGAGTTACGGGCTGTGAGCGGGTTCGGGGCAGAGTTACGGGCTGTGAGCGGGTTCGGGGCAGAGTTACGCACTGTGAGCGGGTTCGGGGCAGAGTTACGCACTGTGAGCGGGTTCGGGGCAGAGTTACGCACTGTGAGCGGGGTTCGGGGGGACCTGGTGCGGCGCGGTGATGAAGGCCAGCTCGGCGTGTCGGCGGAGCAGCTTCCGCAGAGCCCCGGTCTTCTCCCGGAAAGAGCCGCCGCTCTGCCGGTACCCGTGAACACAGAGGATCCGCAGCGGAGCCATGTAGTCTGTGTGGTCTGTGGTCTGCACGCTATGCAGTCTGTAAGCCGCACACAGCGCGCAGAACCGAGCAGAACTCCGGAAAACGGTCCGAACAACGACGACACAGAAACACTTCCTACATGCACGACTCCTAACTGGAGCCGTGCTGAAACATCGCGAATATGTGGTTCCGCCTGCGGAGCCCGCAGATGCTGGAAATCCCAAACTACCAAGTTCAGCGGTTTGAGCTCCTGGCTTACTAATGATACTCTAACGGGCTTAGACTGCCGCACTGACCGCTCAGAGGCGGTCTGTCTAACTATTCCGAGACGCCGCGTTGTCTGCTGTTCTCTATCTGAGGCGATGCGTCTGAGCGTCCGTCATGTTGGAGAGGTCAAAATCCGCTCGTGAGCAGATTCACTCGTATTGAGAGACGAAGAGTCTCAGGATTAAATCAGCCACGACTTCCTTACTACTCCACCCATTTACACCACATCTGTTCAGTTATAATCCTCAGACTCGGATTAATCCAGACTCTAATAACTGACCGCGGTCATTAGCCGGCCGGTCCAGCAGGAAAGTATTCGGTCCGCACCTGATATTAAAAACCAGCTTAGTGTGAGAAACAGAAACACACACATCAGCAAATCCATCAGTGAGTGAATCGCTTCTGATATTAATACACAGAAAAATACAATAAACCCCCAAAACACGGCGAGAAGGACGGAGATGAAGTGCAGCAGCCACTTTCTGGCCTCGAGCAGCAGCAGCAGCATTTAAGGTGGAACGGGAAAATTCGAACAAGAAGCCGGCAAATAAGCTACTTCAGCTTCGTGTAATAAGGTGGACGTTAATCTCTTCTGAATATCTCTTCTTCTTCTTCTTCTTCTTCATCTGCCTCCATCGTGCCCTATTAAAACAGATTTAAAGGATTAAAACGCACGTGCTCACACAGCTGGGCAGTCTTTGCACTAGGCAAAGGTGGGCGGCTGCCTAGGACCCTCATGAGCCGAAGTCCCCGATAATATAGAAATGAGGTTTGCTGTCTGTTCGGGCGGTGTAATGTAGCTAGAGAGAAAAGCCAGAGCTGGCTGTCAGAATAGAGTCAAACATGCTGAGCAGACCATACACACCATAGTGACATACACCGGTCAGGCGTAACGTCCTGACCACCTCCCTGTTTCCACGCTCACTGTCCACTTTATCAGCTCCACTTACTGTACAGCTGCACTCTGTAGTGATGGGATTTTCGGCTCTATTTTGAGATGCGGCTCTTTCGGCTCCCAAACGGCTCCCCATATATATAGTTTTACATTATTAATTAATTAATAGCTTAAACCTAATTTTATAACATTTTGTTTCATTACTGACATTGTTAAGCACTTGTGATGAGTAAAAATGCTGCATAACAATGATTTATAAATAAAACCTTTATTATAACCAATTATTAATTTATCACAAAATAGCACCACTTCCACAAAAAGGCTGGGATGTAGGATGTAGGAAGAAGTAGCTGCAGGTGATGCACTTGCACTGTCAGAAGGTTCCCTTTCTGGTCTCGACTCCTCCAGCAATACTGATGAGTGTGATGTCCTCATGTGCCTGTGCAAGTTGTTTGTCCAGCCTGCTCGATATGAAATGCTGACTGCACAGTCTACACTCTGCCCTGGAGCTCGACGTTGCATTAAAATGAGTCCAAATCTTGCTGCGTTTTCTGTCACTCATTTTCACACCTGGGCCTATTGTGTTCTCACACAGCCCCCCCCCTTCTTTCTGCCGTGCTTCTTGACCGCTGCATGTGCGTGAGTGTCTGTATTAACACCTGCCCACGAACGCAACACAGCTTGGCCAATTGCCTGCCGTTTCCACAAAGAAGTGGAGATAATCCTTTTTCAGTGTTTTCCCACCATATTAATTGAAAGCTGCGTGTGATTGGTCAGATGTGTGGAGCACACGCTTGACACGAGGACAGCAGAGGAAGAAAAAGTGGACAAACTATCAACAAAGACAGCGAAGCACCGAAAGACAAAAAAAACGACGTTGGAAATAAACTGTCGGCTCTGTGGCACTTGCAGGGCACAAGCGCAGCGACAGGGAGGCGGAGAGACAGCGAGACACTGAAGGAAAAAAACGGCTCCCAAATAGGATCTTAATGGGAGCCGGTTCCAATCGTTCACTTCAAAGAGCCGACTCTTAGAGCCGGATCGTTCGCGAACGACACATCACTAGCACTCTGTAGTCCATCTGTTTCTCTGATACTCTGTTACCCTGTTCTTCAGTGGTCAGGACCCCCACAGCGCAGGTGCTGTTTGGGTGGTTAAATACTAGTCATTGACTTGATCTGCAGCTGTATCACCGAGCTGCTCTGAGAGGTCAAATCAAGGTAGAAGAAAGTCAGCAGTTTTTCACTGGAACTGATTTAATCCGCTTTAATTCAGTCCCATTCACAGCGTTTTGATCAGTGACCCAGCAGCTGGTGAAATGGTGTGTTGAACGTGTCTGAACGTGTCTAGCTGTGCTCTCTACTTGCTGGGAGGGGAAAAGGATAAGAAGAGGATGGAGACGGGAGCGTTTGTCTGCACCGGTGCCTGTTTTTAATAAGAGTCCGCACACGTGCGAAAAACGAGCGCTGTCCTTTTAACAGATGTCAGTGCAGCGGTGTGATGACCACATTAATGCCTTCTGCCTTTAACAGGTCACAGATGTCCTCGCCGTGATTTGGGCGATCTGGGAGACTGAATGTTTACTGTAACTTGTGAAGTGAACCGAGTTGAACACAGCAGCGCAGTTCATGAAGGACAAGGCGAGGTTCGTAATTGTGGTGAAGCGAAATGCGAAGGTTTTAATTGGATGATCTTAATTGACTTGCATTTTAGTGTTGACGTGAATTAGTCCAGTGGAGTAGAGTAAACTCAGCAGTGTGGAGCAGAGTTACTGACCAGCTGTATGAGGCGCGTCAGTTTCTCAGGTTCAGTGTTAAAAACGGACCTCTAGTCTAAAAGCTATTTAACCCTGGAGAGTGTGAACGAGTTTAACTCTATCAGAGCTCATCAGCACCAGGGATTTTGCTGTGTAGATTAAAGCAAATGCAACAGCGCCTCCTGCAGGTTCTAGTGGCCTGGTTCACTGTAAAATTTCAAGTCAAGTCAAGGCTTTTATTGTCATTCTAACTTTGTACAAATTCACAGTGGAGTGAAATTACGATCCTCCAGGACCAACATGGTACAACATATTAATAATTAAGTGACCCTTATTAGTCCCGCAATTGGGGAAATTTCACCTCTGCGTTTGAAGCCATCCGTGGTCACCTGCCAGGGGAATCAAACCCAGGCACAACCCTCTACACCTCCAAGCACAGCAACTGTGTTGTTTGCTGTGCGACAAACAATGATGGCGTCAAATCCAGAGTGACAGAAGTGGCTGTTCGGAGGGTGAGATGATGCACCTGCATCACCAGCGTAGCTACATATTTACTGATGCTGTTACCAGAGAACAGAGGTGGATGAAGTTCACAAACCATGTACCTGAGTTAAAGTCGAGACCCCCAAGGTAAAATATTCCTCCAGTAAAAGTAGAAGTTCCTCCCTTTAGACCTCCACTTGAGTAAAAGTACTAAAGTATTTACCTTCAAATGTACTTAAGTATAAAGTAAAAGTACTAAAAGAGTAATTCTGGCTCTGATGTCCTGTTATCATTTTTATAACCAGACTGGCTTCATGAACTCATTTCAGGTGAAAGTCCTCCAGCGTCTCTCTTGGTAAACCAGTCTTTTAATAGAAGGTCATTAATTAGTGACGCTGACGTCTATTAAAATGATCAGAAGCACAAAACACTGAAGGTAAACAGTTTCCATCAGGGAGAACCGAGTGGCTCTGAAATCACTTTTTACACACAAGCAAAGTTTCAGTTTCAGATTTATTTACAACTTAGTTCCAAGTTTAAGTTGAATAAAAACTGGCTTTAAACTCAGGATCACAGATGAGCTCCTTTACTATGTTGATCTGTAGGCGTCTGTTCATAAACATAAACCAGCCCAAACTCATTTACTATAAAATGAAATGGTGTTTGTAGAAATTCAGAAAAAAGCCGCGTCAGTCTCGACTGCATATGTGGACATATTTCTATATTGAGCTCTATTTACACAAAGTTAGGTTAGTTCATCATTTATGTTGAACAGACTCTCCCAAAGTTTTACGCTGCTGCGCTGACGTTGAACCGCGTGCTGCACTGGGTCGGTATGACCAACAGGTCAAAACCAGCTCTAAACAAAGTGACCGCTGGGCCCTGATTGGTGCTCTGGCTTTACGCTTCTTTCGTTTTGACATGTTACGTTTTTATACACACAGAAACCAAAAGGAACCACAGATTTCTCAAAATGTAGGAGGAAAAAGTCGGATATTAGACTCTGAAATGTAGTGGAGTGAAAGGAGAAAGTCGCCCAGAACGGAGAAACTTCAGTACAGATACACCAAAAATACTAAAGTACAGAAACTAATTACATTTACTCAGATACTCAGTTACTCAGTTATTGTCCACCACTGCCAGAGAAACCCATGCAGATCGGTCGGTGAGGTCTGGACACAAAAATCCAATCTAATCACTATTTTTTGCAGTCAAAAAAAAAAAATCTGATGGCCAACAGCCCTTTAGCAGTACCACTACCGGCCACTGGGGGTCTTTCAACCTGTGGGCAACACGTTTCAATAAACTCTTCAAAAAAGCTTCTGAGGATCTAATTGGTCTTTCCAGGCTGGTTTAACTGGGTATTATTTGTTTGTTGATGTTCATTGTTTTCAAAATTCAAACATTACTGTTTTCATTCAATCATAATAGTGGATGTTGTTTGGTTTGCATTACTTTGGGCGGCGATTTTTTAAGTTTTGGAGAAGAAGAGACAGATAATAACCAGAGCGTCAGAGCAGAGTGTTGTTTTTAGCTTGGCTTTTAGCATAACTAGGCTAACTAGCCATATTTTTATTCTTATTTTTAATCTCTCTTTTAAGTTTACAGTTTTATTCCACTGAGCTCCTGCACCGACTGGTCTGACGCACAGACTCTTCACTTCTTAGACTATTTTAAATCTACCAAGACCCTTTTCTCCACTCAGCTCTCGAGTGGGGTGTGATGGCTGTGGATGGCTAAGACAACAGATTTTAGAACCTGAAAGAAGAATTCCTGTGTTTTATTAAATAAAGGAAGACAAGGATCTTCTTGACTCTCTGCTGGCATCAACACAGGCAAGTACCATCAGGCAGGATGGCAGTGTCTGCTGCGGGAAACCCAGCTGAGGATCCCTGGCCTTCACTAGGGCCTCAAGTGTTAAACTAAAGAGAGACGTTTTCAAATGTTCCTTAAAAGTGTGCACTGACCTTGACTGCCTAATAAAAGGTGAAAATAAGTTCACATTAGTATAAAAACAGAACAGGGCCTCTTTGTCCAAGTTATAAAGGATGTACTGTTTTCTGAGGAAGTTCAGTATGAAGATCATTACAGTGATCAACTACAGTGATCAATTTGCTGTAACAAATGCCTGAACGAGTTTCTCTGCGTCGCTCTGAGACAGAAAAGGCTGAACTTGAGCGACTCTCAGATGATGAGAAGCTACTTTAATGACTGCGTTTACACACAGATAAACCAGCTCAGAGGCTCAGATCACACCCAGGTTCTATTTCAGCTTTGCTATGTGAAGAAAAAAGCCTAGCACCAATGATCAGTCATTGTCTTTCATCTTTCTTGATGTACTTGAGTTTTGTGACATCCACTGGAAAAAATCTGACACACAAGAGGTACGTCTGTCAAGTCTGGGAGAGTCTTGATTTTCAGAGAGATTGGAACAGAATAATCGAAGGTCATCAAAAATAAAAAATAAATAAAGGTATTTTTTTATCGATGGAGGTAAAAATCTGTGTTAAACGATGGTAAAATTTAATTCCATAGAAATACTCACTAGTTATTCTGACTTACAGTATTTTACCATCATAATAACGACCATGTAAATAAACAACAGTGTCTCTAAAACAAAGGTGATCATTTGTTTTTGTGAATTTACGTTCTATTTTTTGCAAATGAACAACATGTGAATAGTTAACAAACTGCATAGACTTAAAGTCTGAAAAAAACCAGGTGTTGGCCTTTTACAGTATTTTTGATATTGATATTTTACCGTACTTTAAAAGTGATTTATTTTTTCTTTTTTTTGGATGAAAATGGAGATCATGGTCTTTGATGACATTAGCTAGAGCTAACGTGCAAAGAGAAAAGCAAAGGCCTTAAAATGAGCATAACTGGCGCATGTTTGAAAACCTGTCATCAGTGGCTTTATGAGAAATATGTCCATCCTAACCTTCAACACAACCTGCCATAAAACCAAAACAAACCATAACAAAAAACCTACACATACACTATTAGTTCACTAGGGGGCACTCCCTCCCTTTACTATGTAGGCCCATCCTCCTTCCCTTTAAACTTCCCAAAACATTGCAGCCATCATCATAATGACAACTATCAAGGTTATCAGGCAGCAGCCAATCAGGAGACGGTTTCACATCATCCACATATCACGTTCACAGGCATCAGCGCCTGTTAGTGCCTTAAGATTTCGGCCGAGTTTCCTTTAAAAAAAAAAAGAAAAAAATCAAACATGATTGAGAGAGAGAGAGAGAGAGAGAGAGAGAGAGAGACAGAGCGAGAGAGGGGGAGAAAGAAGGAAAGAGAGAGAGAGGAAGAAGGAGACAGAAAGAAAGAGAGAGAGAGAGAGAGAGAGAGAGAGAGAGAGAGAGAGAGAGAGAGAGAGAGGGGGAGAAAGAAGGAAAGAGAGAGAGAGAGAGAGAGAGAGAGAGACAGAGAGAGAGAGGGGGAGAAAGAAGGAAAGAGAGAGAGAGGGAAAAGGAGACAGAGAGAGAAAGAGAGAGAGAGAGAGAGAGAGAGAGAGAGAGAGAGAGAGAGAGAGAGAGAGAGAGACAGAGCGAGAGAGGGGGAGAAAGAAGGAAAGAGAGAGAGAGGGAGAAGGAGACAGAAAGAAAGAAAGAGAGAGAGAGAGAGAGAGAGAGAGAGAGAGAGAGAGAGAGAGAGAGAGAGAGAGAGAGAGAGACAGAGCGAGAGAGGGGGAGAAAGAAGGAAAGAGAGAGAGAGAGAGAGACAGAGAGAGAGAGGGGGAGAAAGAAGGAAAGAGAGAGAGAGGGAAAAGGAGACAGACAGAAAGAAAGAGAGAGAGAGAGAGAGAGAGAGAGAGAGAGAGAGAGAGAGAGAGAGAGAGAGAGAGAGAGAGAGAGAGTGCGTGAGAAGGGGGAGGGAGAAGGAGAGAGAGAGAGAGGGGGAGAGAGAGCGAGAGAGGGGGAGGGAGAAGGAGAGAGAGAGAGAGAGAGAGAGAGAGAGAGAGAGAGAGAGAGAGAGAGAGAGAGAGAGAGAGAGAGAGAGAGAGAGAGAGAGAGAGAGAGAGAGAGAGAGAGCTGGCAGTAAAAGGACAGTCTGGTCTTTACAAATGAGAAAAAGAGATGCAGATGAGTTAAAAAGAACTGGCTGCAGATACGACTGAGTCTCAGAGGACCTACCCTACATAGCGGAATGACAGACGGAGCGAGGGAGAGGGAAACGGATAATGGGAGAACAGAGAATAGTTACAGAGCTGAGAGTAAAGAACGGAGGCCAAGGTATGAGGATGAGCTTCCTAATTACCTGATCGCTCCATTTCCAGTCTTCCTGGAAAGAGACGTGGAGGCGTGTGGGCTAGTTTGCCACCTACTGGATGAAAAATAAATAATCCGATTGCATAACTTGTGTCCAAAGTGCTGAACTTTCAGACAGAAAGGTGTTTACAGTTACTCAGACGTAATGCCGGACGTACAGACCTCTCTGCTCGGTGCGGGATGTCGGTACAGGCCAGAGAAATGAGTGTAATATGGAGCTGCAGGCGACTGTGAAGAAGAAGAGGCATTTGCATTCGTTCACGTCGCGTGCTTTCCTGGGGGAAGAGCTCCTAATTTAGTTTTGAGGATTACGTTTGCCTGGTGACGTCACCAGAAAATGCTTCTGCCTCTCGAGCCCTTCACAATTAAGCTAAAAATACACTGGGCCTGCACATAAACACCCTGACATGCTTCTACACTCAAAACGGCAGGTTTCTGTGGTCCAGGACGTTTTCCACTGCAGGGCCATCTGGGTCACAGGGCTGGACAGGGGTCTCACAAGGCAGGACTTCTTGCTTTAGCTGCTAACTTTAAGCTTGGTTTGATCTAACCCTGCATGTTCAGTCTCAGGATGGTGGATCACGTTCTACGACAAATTAGAGTACAGGACAGGTTAAATTCAGGATTTCAGGCCATAATCAGCTCTTGGATCACAAAAAGCTGAGGTTCTGACCAAACAGGCACAGCCTTCTGACAGAGGGGATGTTTTCTTTGTGACATGTGTGGCATCAACTTTTCAGCAGAGGAGCCTGATCATACTGCATAGATATAAACATATAAAGCAGTTATCGCTCCAATAAGCACAAACACGGTGGCAACAGTGGTAGAATCCTGTAGAAATGTTGTGGAAGGACTTGAAGCAGTAGTTTATGGAAGGAAACCCATCAGCATAACAGAGTTGAAGCTCTTCTGTACGGAGGGGCTTAAACTGCAGCCAGCCGATGTGCAGGGCTATCAACAGCTACCGGAAAGGCTGCAGTTATTGCTGCACAAGTGGGTCAAACCAGATACTCAAAGCAAAGGTTCACATAGTTTTGCCTCTCACAGAAATGCAATATCGCATTATTTTCCCCAATAAAAGAAAAACCAAGGCCCAGTCCTGTTTCTTCTTCTTACCCCTACCCCTTGTTTTGGAGTGCCCCTCTGAAGTGAGCTACAGGGCAGTGGTTGAGATCTTCCACTGCTGTCCCTGCTGGACCATTTAGGTGGAACGGGAAAGTTAACCAGCAATTTTCAATTCTTGTTATGAAGAAAAACGACCAAAATTCACTGAAATGACGTTAAAGTTAATACACTGACAATAATTGTTTAATGGAGAAAATTCTCACATTTGTGGGTTTCTTTGGTTTCTTTTCTTAGTTTAATGTGGTTTCAGTGAATTCTGGTCTTTTTTCTTCATAACAAGCATAAAAAAAAAAATCACTAACAGCATGCTGATGTCTCAATAGCCAGCAAGCTAACTTTCCCGTTCCACCTTAAATAGTCCAGCAGTTCTGACGCCTAAAGCTCCAGAATGTAGCTGCTGCTCCATTTAAGGTGGAACGGGAAAATTCTCAAGAATCTGGAGAATCTCTGGCTTCAGCTTCATATCACTGAAGAATTAGGGGGGTGATAATAAATAACTGCCCCCCTCTTTGAAGGCGTCTGATCCCTAAATGTAACTAAAGCCCAGCAGTGAGGAGCTGAACTTTCCCCTCCTCTGCTGTCCCTGCAGACGGGCAGGGTCGCCTACAGAGCGGCGCTAGTAGCTGTTAATGAAGTGACGCTCTTTTATTAGAGGGTCTCATTTCAGAGGAAGATCTCAACCACTGCCCTGTAGCTCAGTTCAGAGGGGTGAGGGTGACACTCGGAAACAAGGGGTCGGGGTAAAAAGGAGAAATGGGACGGGTATAAAGTTGAAGGTGTAGGTTGGCTAGCTCTGTTAGGAATGGGTAAAAAATAAATAAGGCCACCTCCAGACGGAGCCGTTCTTCCAGCTGTACATGATGCTAGAAAAACCATAAGCTAAATAAGCTTTCCATTAAGAAGGTCTCCTACATTTAGGCATTCAGAGAATATTTGGAATCTAAGCATGGAGTTGACGTATCCTTGAGATGCCTGTGTGTGTGTGTGTGTGTGTGTGTGTGTGAGAGCGAGAGAGAACGACTCTGAACATATGCTCTGAGCAGTAATTAAGTTGAGATTTGAAGCGATGCAGCATGTTCATTGTAAACAGAAAAAGAGCACTTTAATTAGTGCTAGAATATATATATACTCTCTCTCTCTCTCTCTCTCTCTCTCTGTCTCTCTGTCTCTCTGTCTCTCTCTCTCTCTCTCTCTCTCTCTCTCTCTCTCTCTCTCTCTCTCTCTCTCTCTCTCTCTGTCTCTCTGTCTCTCTCTCTCTGTCTCTCTCTCTCTCTCTCTCTCTCTCTCTCTCTCTCTCTCTCTCTCTCTCTCTCTCTCACAGACAAATACACACACACACCACACACACACACACACACACACACACACACACACACACACACACACACACACCACACACTCTCTCTATTTCTTAACATCCATTCACACTTGACAGACTAGACCCAGAGCATCCTCTTCAACCTGCAATATGCTTCTCAAATGTCCAGCCATCTCCGGTGGACACTCCGCACCCCTACTCCTGTTTCCTTTATAAAGCGAGAGCCTTTCCATCAGCCAGTGCTTTAGCTGTATTAGCGCATTACCGTTCTGCTCTCTCGAGGCCTCTGATTGCTGGCCTACTTTAATATTCGCCACAGTCGGCCTGAGAAAGATGAGTCATAAATGAAGTCAAGATAAATAAAAGAGGGCATGTGGACAGCTTTCATTATCAGCTGTACTTATATGATTTATTTCTGAACAGAGGCAGGTGGAGGATCTTTGCCGGGATGATCTAAGGCCCTGCAACCAAATAGCATGGAGGGAAAATGACGTTATACACTATGTTTGTAGTGTTCATCCAAAAGTATTCATCCAAATCATCCAAATCCAAATCAGTGAATTCAGGTGTTCCAGTCACTTCCACGGCCACAGGTGTATAAAGCCGAGCCTCTCGGCCTGCAGACTGCTTCTACAGACATTAGTGAAAGAATGGGTCGCTCTCAGGAGCTCAGTGAATTCCAGCGTGGTACCGTGATCGGACGCCACCTGTGCAGCAAGTCCAGTCGGGAAATTTCCTCACTACTAAATATTCCACAGTCCACTGTCAGTGGGATTATAACAAAGTGGAAGCGATTGGGAACGACAGCAGCTCAGCCACGAAGTGGTCGGCTACATAAAATAACAGAGCGGTCAGCGGCCCCTTCCCCTGTCAAGGTAAAGAGTTCTGGTCCACTTTGAGTGACGAAACATACCATATGATCCTTGCAAACTCATGAATTTCTGAGTTCACCACAAGGAAGATGTAAATGAATGGCGACGAAGTAACATATCCCAGTGATAAACGAGGGCAGGTCCCATGCTGCCTGAGTTTATGAGCCAGTGTGTTGTCTAGTACTATGTAAGAAGGCTGGCAAAGCACTGCTGTGTCTGATCCACTCGTACAGCACAACACACACTAACACGCCACCACCACGTCAGTGTTACTGCAGTGCTGAGAATGACCCACCACCCAAACAGTACCTGCTCTGTGAGGGTCCATGGGGGTCCTGACCACTGAAGAACAGGGTAACAGAGTATCAGAGAAACAGATGGACTACAGTCTGTAACTGTAGAACTACAGAGTGCAGCTATACGGTCAGTGGAGCTGATAAAGTGGACAGTGAGCGTAGAAACGAGGAGGTGGTCAGAACGTTATGTCTAATTGATGTATGCAGATAATCTAACACATTGGGCCTTTTCTTCAGCTCTTGAAGTCTTAACCAACAGGAGTGCTAATTTATCGATATCTACGCATATCAGCACAGAAAAACAACTACAGGTTGGCCAATTTTCTGCTCAGCATTTAAAACATTTAAACCTTTTCTTTCCATCCAAAACAATCCAGAGAAACATGATCAGCATGGCAATACCGAACGAATTTACACAGAATTATTCTACTAAAAATTACAGACGTTTCATTGGGATTTCTCTCGAAGTTGCAGTCTCTCTGCACTGTCGTGATCAAATGAGGCCGCGAAAACTTTGTAAAAGCGAGTGCCCTCTAAAACTACAGAATCACAGAAAGGTGTTCTTTGTTTTCTTCTTCTTATTATTTTGTCAACAATGTTATATAATTCGGGTGCAGTTAGTTCATGCAAGCAGTTCGCAGCTCTTAATCATGCGAGATCTGCTTTTTCCTGTGTTTGTTCTCGCAGGTGTTCCTGTCTGAATGTGTGTGGGATGTGTTGCTGTCTGCTCGAGCTTCTGCCTGAAGAGAGGAGTTCATTTCATGATACCTCATTGTAACATTACAGCTTATTTACATTGCAGCGGGAGCAGTAAACAGCACTTACAACTGCCTCAAAACTCCCTGCAGTCCTTGGATTGTTCTGTCATTTAACCTCACAGTGGAGGTTTGATGGACTCACGTCTGTTTTCCCTTTTAATTGGGAAGCCGTTGTCTTCAGAGTAAACTCCACATGGCTCACGCTGATTCCTCTGTAAAAGCCACTCATGTGAAGAGCAGGTAAGTGTGATATACAAAGGCAAGTAGGACCACTTTGAAGCTCCTCCCAGAGGACAGGGCAATTAACGTTCCCCATTCACCTGCTATTTATGGCCCAGCTGTGTCTGAGTTCTGCTGTGGAGGAAGGGAAGAGGTTGGCAAAAAACCCGTGAGAGACTCAGCTGAACGAGAGCTTTATATCATTACAGGACCTTTCATTCAAGCGAGGGCAGAGCGAAGTGGACAAACGATGAGGTCTCTTTGGTTTGATTTTAGGGAATTGAAGAATGGTGAATTATTAAGCCACACCTCTGGATTCTGTTGAGGTTTAAGCCACAGTCATACTTTCATACTGGCACATGAGCAGCATTGTTCACTCCCTCGTCTGCTTGCCTCTTGTACATGTGGAGGATTAAGAGCTGCACCCACTACGATTCAAGTCAGCACTGAAACGTCTTTGGCCAGCACTGGAGAACATCGCTTGATCACGTCTTCTAATTTTGCACAAAGCCAATAATACACATGGAGACATCTGAGGACACTATCTTCCAAATGCACCCTAAGCTCTATGGCTCTGCATGTGCCAGTCATACTCACCTTTTAAACTGTGTATCTGCAGTGATTCAGTTCACATTACAAGCAGAATGCAGCTCAGTGACAAGCTGAACCAATAAATGCATTTTTACTCGCATCTGAATACGTTCTTCTTCCTGTGAGCTCCAGTGGCACGATCATTCAGCATGCCGAGATTGTGAGTTCGAGCCTCACCTGGGGCAGTCGTGGGCTGGAGGTCAGGGAACCGGCCCTGTGATCGGAAGGTCGCTGTTCAATCCTCTCAGCTGACAGTCCACGACTGAAATGCCCTTGAGCAAGACACCTAACCCGCAACTGCTCCCCAGGCGCTGTGGATAGGGCTGCCCACCGCTCCAGGTTAAATGCGCTCCCTGCCCCCTAGTGTGCATGTGGGTCTTTCACTGCACGGATGGGTTAAATGAGGAGGTCTAATTCCACAGTGTGCAAAACACAGTTGGCTTATGGTTCTAAATGCAGTTCAGTGTTGGTCAGGAAGTAGCAGACCAGCTTTTCCACTCTGATTGGTCAATGCATGACTTTAAAGGGGTGGCTGGGAGAGTTGTCTTAGTATCTGCACGTCCAACCTCTCTCCAACCCACTCACGTTTACATTGCCACCTTAGCGAAACTCCCTGCCACCGCTTTGCCAGCTCTGGCAAAAATGTTCTAGGTCTGTCAGTGCCTGTATCTTAAGGACTTTTGGGCCTTTGCTGAGTCTGCATCAGTGTGGTCCTCACCAAAAGACTGAGGGCGCATAAAAGGTATTTGTGATCATCACTTTGGACACAAAAACATGAAACAGGACACCCTACAGCAGGAGGGTCCTGGAGGGTCCTGGTCCTGGAGATGCACCATCCTGCAGAGTTGAGCTTCAACTCTAATTTAACGCACCTGACCTACACACTTTAAACAGGGTTCTTCGCATCGTTAAAGGGTTCTTCAGATTGATGGAGAAAGCATTGAAGGTCGTTCTAAATAGAACCTTTTTGAAATGGGTTTTAAATAGCACCACAAAGGGTTCTTCTGTTACAGGCTTTACATCATAACAATACCAGAATCCTTTTGGGTCCTTTACAGAACTCTTCTCAAAAAGGTTCTATATAAAACCATCTACAGCACATTATCTACCAATCTGAAGAACCTTTTAATCCTTGGCATCTTAAACCATGCGGTACTAAAGTCTGCACTTTGTTGAAGTCAACACAGTAAACACCATAACATTAAAATATCCTCGTTTCTCCGCTCACTGTCCACTTTATCAGCTCCACTGACCGTTCAGTTCCACTCTGTAGTTCTACAGTTACAGACTGTAGTCCATCTGTTTCTCTGATACTCTGTTACCCTGTTCTTCAGTGGTCAGGACCCCCATGGACCCTCACAGAGCAGGTACTGTTTGGGTGGTGGATCATTCTCAGCACTGCAGTAACACTGACATTGTGCTGGTCTGAGTGGATCAGACACAGCGGTGCCGCTGAGGTCTCTGACCTCGAGGGCATTATGTTTAAAAGCAGGCATTTATGACAGAATCCTGCCATGGACAGGCTGTGCGTATACCACACCTGGTGGAATTATGTTATTTATCTTTTTATTTTAATGAGCTAATTTCCTCGTCTACAGTGGCTCGATCCAGATTACAAGCATAATGCAGCTGAAAGATAAAGTAAATTAATAAACAAAGCCTTAACTCACACCTCAATATCTTCTTATCTGCCATGTATGGTCAAGCAGTAGTAAACAAATCAGTCCTTTCTGATTGGTCCTGGTCTGTTTTTCAATAATTTTGATTCAGAGGCTGCACTGATGCGTCCTTCACTAAACAGCACACTGACCGTGCTCGTGGGCATCCTTTGAATGGCAAGCAAAAAACCTAGACAACCTGCGGTCTTGCAGTCCTTGCGGATGTGTACGAGTGCAAGACCACATGGGCGCTATTTGGGACAGGTCTCTACTGCTGACATCACATCGCATCACACTGGGGTATTCTGCCCCCTGCTGTTTATATTGGTATTGCATGTCTGATGACATACACAACTAACACTCTAAACAAACAGTGCAGCCGTCTTGCACACGTGTGTGTAGTTAAGGAGTGTTCGGGTGACGACGGGTAACTCTGCTGATTCTTTGCATTGTTGTCTATGGAGCAACAAACACCATTCAAGTATTCAGGAGTTGAGAATCGACTCCAAAGCTTTGGACACGATTCCACACAGTGATGTTGAGGTTCACCTGCACTCTTCTGCACACGGACTGTGAAATATTCCGCTGTCAGTGCGCATTCATGGTGTGTTCATTAGCCAGGTTTACATGCAGTCTAATAGCCAATTAATAATCCAATTAATAGCTCAATTGGAATAAAACATGTCCATGTAAATATTTCAGTAGTCTAGTCCAACTGAGGTCATTCGAAAGTTCCTGTCCGACTGATTGAGGTGGGTAATCCTGTGAATAATCAGTTAAACAGAAGAATAATATCCGTGTAAACGCCTGTATCCGATTACATTCCCTATCGGAAAGTTTCAGTCCGTTCTGCATGAGCGTCGCGTCACAGTGAGAGTTTATACCGTTCAACACGGCGGAGCAGAAACTGGTCTGCAGAGGAGACGAAGTTCACGCCCTGATCTTTAAAAGACGGCGGCGGGACGGACGTCCAGCTTATGCGTCTCAGAGCACGACGTCTTCCTCTCGGCCTTCTTTAATAAGGACGTGTGAAGGACGTTTTCCTGAGTCTGACGTCATTTTAAAGCAGTTAAATACACAATCACTGCTCACTGCTGCTCATCTCACTCTGACTGGACTCACGGGATGCTGGTTGTCATGGTAACATCTACACTAAGGGGTTCTCTACACATTTTTTGGATCTGATTACTTATAGTGAGCATGTAAGTAGAGATATTCCATCACAGGGTTGAGTAAAGTGAGAATAAACACCTCAGTTTAAATCTGTAATCAGAATGAATTCAATCAAATTGCCAAAAAGTCATTTTGGAATATAACAATATAACAATTTAGAATGCTGCTGCAAACTGTAAGCATAACAACTATATAAACAGCACTAACCATGTTTACACTACTCAATCTGCAAACAAACAACATGACCCTGTAATTCTGACCAGCATTACACTTAAGAGCCACTGCCCACAACACACAAGCTCTCCGACACTGTTTACAGCCCATCACATTAGGCAATACCACAATCCAGTCAGAGCTACAACAGCGATCTTCAGCTTGACCTCACACACGCCTGCTTCTGCTCATCATCACAATACGCTGATCTTTCTTAGGGAACCCCCAACAATGTGATGTTGTTAGTGTAAATTAAGGTGCATATTTCCAACCTTGGATGCAGGAATAACTTAGCCAACACCTGATAGTCGAGTTAATTTAGCTAGATTTAACACACTTTCTCTACTGTTGTTTATATACAGGCCTTGGATTTCTTGGATTTGAGCAGTTGAGGGCTAGAGGTTAGGGAACTGGCCCTGTGACCGGAAGGTCGCCGGTTCGATCCCCTTAACCGACATTCCATGACTGAGGTGTCCTTGAGCAAGACACCTAACCCTCTTCTCCAGAGCGACTTACAATTTGATCATTTTACACAAGTAGGCGAAGGTGGTGTTGGGAGTCTTGCCCAAGGACTCTTATTGGTGTAGTGTAGGGTGGTTACCCAGGTGGGGATTGAACCCCAGTCTACAGTGTAGAAGGCAGAGGTGTTACCCACTACACTAACCAACCAACCACTAATGGGTCTAAATTAAGAAGAAAAATGAAATATTAAATTGAGATTATTGTGTTGAACTGACTCTTGGAATCGACTCCTTTGCTAACCTGTGCAACACGCTCCTCATCCATAAACTGCGAATTTACATTGAAAAAAATGGTAATTTTTTCAAAAATGAGTGCACCATTGATCATCCCCCGCTGAGCAGTCGATATCTCGGACGCCTTCTGTCCAGTCCTTGGAGGAAAAGCAAGTTCTGGCTGGTTTTAAGCACTTAGGGCTCTGCTCTCGACTCAAAGATGACCACAATCTGTTCTATCAAATCATGTATACATTAAATGTAGGTATGTTATAACTGAAGCCTAGGGGGAGGAGCTTGGCTGAAACCCCTCCTTCTTTCGATCTAACCTCCTATCAATTCACATCCCCACCTTCCTCTCCTGTGACGAAGTGTTTGCATTTTCTTCTCATCTTATATCCTTAATAGCAAAACTACTGACAGCAGCACCATAAAAGGGGCCTTACCATCCCTCAGATCCCCAAACGCTACACCAGCCTCATTCGGACTCCAGCGTCTCTTCATTCCACTGACACACAAGCTCACCAAGTTCTCTACCCAAGCTGCTGCAGCTGGTATTACAGAACCAGCCCTTCTCATCATGAAGAGATCACTGAGTCCTGGACTTCACCACCATCACTGTAACATTTCATCAACATTAACACAGGAAGGTGATCAGAGGGGCGGTGGAGGTCGAGTCGGCAGCGTCGGGGGTTTTAAACGCTGTTAATAAAAACTCAAAGCTCAGTTTTCAGTGTAGATGAATGAAGCGTCATTATGCTGGTTATAGTGAACTGAGCTGCTCATCACTGAGTAAAGCAGTAGAACCAGATGGTTAAACAGAAGTTCAGACGCTCTGGAATTCATCTCAAAGTTAAGACAGTATTCAGGATGTTTTGGGTTTAGGATGTGCAGTAACAGCAAAATCTGGTAGAGGATGATAAAAATTTCAGCTCAGATGTTTTAGGAAATGGAATTGTGCTGAAATTCACTCGTTCAGGAAGCTCATCCACTTCAGCATGACGAACGAATCCAAACTAAACATGCTACAAAGTACGAACAGAACAAGCCGTCGGACTTGTCCACACAGGGGCTTCTGAAACAGCGGAGATCCCACCCTGTTCTGCTCTCAGTCTGTATGATTCATGCAGAATGCAGTGTGTCTGTCTGCAGAGCGGCTGTGCGAGAGGGATCCGCCGCCCGCTCCGGAGAAGATGCGCGTCTTGGAAAGTGGAGGCTTTCGGTGTCAAATAGCAGGAGGTCAACAATGCAATACGCTTTATAATGGCGATGAGGGGGTGTAGTGGACTGCTTTACCACTGCTTTTATCTCCCACACACACACACACACCACTAACATATCATCTTCATCTGCATAATAATCAGCATGCCATTTTCTCCTGCAGTCTCTCTCTCTCTCTCTCTCTTTCTCTGTCTCTCTCTCATATTCTCTCATTCCCTCATTCTCTTATTCTCTCTCTCTCTCTCTCTCTCTCTCATTCTCATTCTCTCTCCCTCTCTCTTTCTCTTTCTCTTTCTCTGTCTCTCTCTCTCTTATTCTCTCTCTCTCTCTCTCTCTCTCTCTCTCTCTCTCTCTCTCTCTCATATTCCGCTCACACCTGGCCATAATGAGGACTCGCTGTGTATCTGACTGAGAGCTCACAGGTGGGACCAATTAAGAGCTGGTTCACTGGTGCCCATTACGGTGGGCACACTTAACCAATATTAATGTTCCCTCTCATGCAGACTGACTGCAGTCACCTCATCAACACTGTGCACTTTTCAGAGAGACTAATGCCTTAATAAACACGCCAGAGCTGCAGCGAGCACAGGAACGTTCTGAGACATACTCAATAATAAGAAACAAGATAAAAAAATAATAATAATGGAATAATAATGCTGATAAAAACAATGATAATAAAAATCACAACATCAATAATAATAATAATAAAAGTCTAATTTCCTCGTACGCTTTTAAAAAGGAAGGGTTCTTTGGCATTTTCTGTGCTTTTGTTGTTGTTCTGGTCTGTGTCTCCTCCCCAGTCCTGCCTTCTCGTCACCTGACTCACCTGTCTGTTGTCTGTAGCCCCGCCCCCTCATTAATCCCAGGTTTGGCTGGTTTGCTCTCTCACTGTGCGCGTTGTGGTTGCTTGGTGTTTTGTGTTCTCAGGGCTTGTTGTTGTGGTCTCCTGTTTGTTTTCTAGTCCTCTTCATGTTCTTCAGCATCGCTTCCTGTCTGTTGTGGTACTTTGTTAATCAGTGTTCTTATTATTTCGTTGCTCTGTTCTTGTTTCCGTCCTGCCTTTCGTCTCCCTCTGTGTTTAAGTGTGTAAATGTATAAAGAGACACTCCACAGAAAGTAAATGTTCAGTACCAGTTAACAGCCTTTCCTAGGACCATGTATTTGCAAAAGTTTGAGCGCCCCTGATCAAATTAGCTTTTGTTGACTGTGTGAAAAACATCCTCTGCAGAGAACAAACGTTGCACGTTTTAATACAAATACTGTCTATTTGTTTGGAGTTTATTCATATTTTTTTCAAAATAAGTGTGGCCTGTGCAAAAGTAATGGCACAGTTTGGATTTTGTGTTTTTTTTTCCCAAATAAATTACTGAGCTCCTGCCAGTGTTTGCAGATGTGGCCTTAACAAGCAGCTTTTTGGGTATTATTTTTGTTTTACTTTATCATTTAGGTAATATTTTCAAGAGTTTGTTAAGGTTGTTAAACAGAATCTATACAAACAATTACAAGAACAACACAATGCCACTAATCAAAGGCATTCAACCAAGACAACAGCAGCAAGAGTAAGAAGGAGAATGGAAATATATATTTCACTAATGTCTGTAGAAGCAGTCTGCAGGCCGAGGGGCTCGGCTTTATACACCTGTGGCCATGGAAGTGACTGGAACACCTGGATTCAATGACTTGGATGGGGGAGTGAAAACTTTTGGAAATATAGTGTATATTGCTGATGTTACTGAGAGTCTGTTTGAGTGTTCATTTAATCTAAAAGGGACACTCAAAATAAAGTGTCGCTGAAAATGTAAACACCTTCTGCGACTGAACGTTGGAGGATGTTCTTTGAAATACTGAAAGTCTCCCAAAAAGTGTGGATGCACTAAACACTGAAAAAATGTATATTATATGTAGTTGTTGAGGTTTCCGTATTTTTCTTCTGTTCAACAGAATTTGTGCTGGTCATCATTGGTCATTTTGACAGTAAATAAATAAATGAGAGGGCGGTCTCTTACTTTTGCACAGTACCGTATGCAGTTGGGGAAACTAGTAATATGTAGATATTCATTACAAACACAGTCCTCTGAGAATTCCCATTCTAAATCCCACTGAAGAGTCAGGATATTGTTCCGATTTGCTCCACCTGGGAATAATCTGAATCCCATATAAAAGATATTCATTGCCGTCAAGCAGTTTTCCATTTATAGTTTTGCTTTGTTTTTTGTTGTGTTTTTGGGGCCTATTCTTCATACAGTTCTTAGAAAAGCTTAGTTTTTTCTCCTCTGAGCACCACGGAAAATGGATGGCGAGTCTCAGTGAGCTTTGTCCTAATAAAGTACTGAAATCGAGAACGAGCTGTCTGGTGTTCAGCGTTAGAGTTTACAACGTTGAAAACAAGACACATCCTCTTACTGAAACAACACGAAGTTTTACGAATCGCTGGAACAAGTACAGAGGCACTCACTGCCTCAAATTATTTAAGGCAGAGGAATCTTCATTAATATTATATTGCTCACACCAGAAAAGAAGAACGAGAAAACAAGAGAACGAGAGAGAGTGAGAGAGAGAGTGACAGAGAGAGAGAGGGGGGGGGGAGAAGGAGAGAGAGAGAGAGAGAGAGAGAGAGTGAGAGAGAGAGAGAGAGAGAGAGAGATAGAGAGAGAGATAGAGGGAGAGAGATAGAGGGAGAGGGAGAGAGATAGAGGGAGAGAGAGAGAGATAGAGGGAGAGAGAGAGAGAGAGAGATAGAGGGAGAGAGAGAGAGAGAGAGAGATAGAGGGAGAGAGAGATAGAGGGAGAGAGAGAGAGAGAGAGATAGAGGGAGAGAGAGATAGAGGGAGAGAGAGAGAGAGCATTATATGGCTGCATAAAGGAAGACCTGTAGGCTCTGACAAGCAAGGAGCCCTGCAATAAAAGATTAGAAGCTTATCACAGTAACAAAGAGTGACAGAGAAAACCAGCAGGTGTCCAAAAGATGACTGGAGGTTTTGAGGAATGGAACTGGAGGGAGAGGAGGAGGCATCGAGTTCTTAAAAAGAACTGGCAGAGATAGGAGACGAGGGGAAAGTGTGGGGGGAGAGGGGGAGAAGTAAGAGACTAATCTCTCACATGAGATGGATATTCTTATCCTCTCGTAACTTCCTCTCTGCTGCGTCATACAAGTCGCTGAAACTGAACACAAGTCTTGCCACAAACTAAATGACTTCTGAAGCCCTTAGAGAGGGAGAGAGAGGGAGAGAGGGAGAAAGAGAGAACTCCTGAAAAACACCCCCACACCATGATCCCCCCTCCACCAAACTTTACATTCAGCACAATGCAGTCAGACAAGTACCGTCTCCTGGCAACCGCCAAACCCAGACTCGTCCATCGGATGGCCAGACGGAGAAGCGTGATTGGTCACTCCAGAGAACACGTGTCCACTGCTCTAGAGTCCAGTGGCGGCACTTTACACCACTGCATTCCACACTTTGCACTGCGCTTGGTGATGTAAGGCTTGGATGCAGCTGCTCGGCCATGGAAACCCATTCCATGAAGCTCTCTACGCTGCTCTTGAGCTGATCTGAAGGCCACATGAAGTTTGGAGGTCTGTAGTGATTGACTCTGCAGAAAGTCGGTGACCTCTGTGCACTATGCCCCTCAGCATCCGCTGACCGCTCTGTCATTTTACGTGCAAACTCCAACTAGTCCAAAACGCCGCAGCCAGGGTCCTCACTAAAACTAGAACATCTGATCATATCAGTCCAGCGCTATCATCACTTCATTGGCTGCCTATTAAATTCCGTATTGATTATAAAATCCTTTTACTGACTTATAAAGCCCTACATGGTCTCGCTCCTGAGTACCTGCAAGACCTTATTTCTCATTATGAGCCATCACGACCACTCAGATCCCAGAGCGCTGGCTTATTAATAGTTCCCAGAATTCCTAAGGCTGCAGCTGGGGGAAGAGCTTTTTCTTATAAAGCCCCCAAACTCTGGAATGATCTTCCAGAAACTGTTCGGGACTCAGACACAGTCTCAGTCTTTAAGACTAGGCTGAAAACTCACTTGTTCAGTTCAGCTTTTGGTAGCTAATGTTCCCCCTAGATAAAGGCAGCAGATCCAGGGGTCCATGGACACAGGGAATTATAGTAAACTGAGACGCTGGTGCTGTCGTCCCGCTGCTCGCACGTGGTGGACGGTGGAGCGGAGGGACGCCAGACTGTCTCAGAGTGCTGCCGTGTCTGTGTGTCCTTCTGGTTCTCTCCTGTTAGTTAAGCTGTCATAGTCAGATCTGCCGGAGTCGTTAGCCACACTCTGGAAATGTTAACATTCCCTGTTTACGTCCAAACAGACAGAATAAAACTAAATTCCCTCTCCCTGCTTTCTTTCCAAGTATACAATCACCCACATGTCCGGCTGGACACTGAAGGACGACTGACTGTCGAGCCCTCCTGCTACCCACTTCAGACCAGCTGCCCACGCCCAGCTACCACCACCTGCCCTGGACTAGCTGCCCACCCTACACTGATGTTCTCATGGACTCCCAGCTATTCCTACTACTAATACTACTGCTATTAATATTAGTAGTATAATAACTCTGTAGGTAGTTTGACCAGAGGAGGACGGGTCCCCCCTGGTGAGCCTGGTTCCTCCCGAGGTTTCTTCCTCAGCTCTGAGGGAGGTTCTCCTTGCCACCATCACCCCTGGCTTGCTCACCAGGGGGGTTTGTACATTCATGTTAAAACTTTTAAAGTCTTTTCTGGAATTCTGGGAAGCTGCTTTGTGACAACATCAGTTGTAAAAAGCGCTACAAATAAATTTGGTTTGATTTGACTATTGGTGTACAATTACAGACTGTGGCCCAGCAGTTGTCATGCACACCTTTTCATGATTCATCATTGGTCAGTTTCTGGCCACAGGACCATTGCTGGCCAGATATTATTCGAGTGGCAGACAACAAGGTAGTATCATTATAGGGATGTGATGATAGAGCTGTGCCACATCCAGAAATGTCGAGCCAAGAGCTGCTCTGGAGTCAGAAGCTGACCAGTGATAAACTGCTAATGAGTGCTGATGATGCACAAAATGTCCAGTAAGAGATGGACAACAGTTTCCCTCTCAAATTAGGCTTCCAGGTTAGGTCTTTTCTAATAAAGTGGCATCTGAGTGTATGTATCATGACATAAAACATATGAAATGTCCAAAGAAAACTGGACACTTAATAACTGCGAGAGCCTGGTCAACCCCAAAACTGGGGGATCAACAGCACTGAAAGCTTTGATCTTTGAGAGAGAGGAGAAAATCAAGTTGCTTCAGATCTGAAAACATCCATGTTTCTGTCCATCCTTCCACTGTGAGAAGACCACTGAGCACTGTGGGTCTGGTCAGCCTAAATTGACTAGGATTACCTGGATCATGAGAAACACAACATCCAAGAGATGGGCCCGGAATTAGAGGAAAGAAGGGAGTGAGAGAGGGATAATGTAGAGTCCTGGAGTGAGCTAGAGACAAGACAGATAAAGGGATAAAGGTACAGTTTTCCCTTATGGAAATGACCAGGATTAAAGTTGACCCAAAGGGAGATAAGAGTGAGGGAGGGAGAGAAAGAGTAGAGAAGAGGTGTAGGGTGAAGGCCATGTGTTATGGCTTCCCCACTGATCCCTCTGGCCAGGACAAAGTGGGATTAGTCTGTATGTCTGTGTGTGTTTTATAAGTGCGCATAATCCATGTCCTCCAATTTGAAACGTCATGACATGTGCTCTGCTGTTAAGAGCCAAATACAATCATAAGAGCCTTAACCTGCACCTGTTTTCCTGCTTTGAGCAGGAGGAAAAGTATAGCATTTATCAGGCTTAAAACTTTGGTCCAAACCTGACAAAGCTGACCTTTCCAGTCTTCAGGGTTGCCAGGTCAAGCAAAAAACTCCAGCCTATGTGCTTTAAACCCACCCACCAAAGGCTGAATTTAACCCAAAAATTTAAATACCCAATAGCAAAAGAAACAGGCTGTAATTTGAGTGTTGAGATAGGAAACTGACACATTGTCACATCCTTTTCTGTACTTAACTTGGAACTTGAACGGCTGCAGTCACCGTGATTCTGGCATTAGAGTCTTTCATCCTTCGCATTCACTGCTCCGTGGTTTGTTTCCAGAGTGAAGTCCGTTACTATTAGGTAGTATTTTAAAGAGTACAGGGTCCATTTCATTTTAGGGCCTCTTTCTCTACAATCGAATACCTTGTTTTACTTCCTGCTGATGTACAAGGTAGGTTTCAGGTCCTCCTGTTCTCCTTGCAACAGTAGAGCACCCAGTCCCTTTCCTGGACCACAAACCGTCTATGAATGTCCAGGCTACATAGGACTCGTTCAGAACATAGACAAAGTCCTGAAATGCAGCCTCCCATTCATCAGTTCATTTCCCTCTCTGTGGTTTATCCTTATTTATTGAGATCTGTCTGTTCTGCTGCCCTGCTGGCAAAGTTGGGTATGAATCTGCGATACCAACTGAGCAGACCTAAGAAGAATCGCACCGTCCTCTTTGTTGTGGGTGTTGGATAAGATCTAGTAGTCTCTACCTTGTCAACTTGTGGGCGTATCACTCCACTGCCCACGATGTAGCCCAAGTAGGAGACTTTGCCCTTCACCCATGTGCTGGGTTTGCTGTTAATCCTGTCTCACTGATTTTCTGAAGAACCACTTTTAGATATTGCAGGTGCTCCACTCAGGAGGTTGTTAGGGTTACCCAACTTTGTTGTTATTGTTATTATTAAGTGACCCTTATTAGTCCCATAATGGGAAAATTTTACTTCCACAATCTAACGTCCAGTGAAACACCACATACACACTAGTGAACACACACTAAGGGGCAGTGAGCACACTTACCCGGAGTGGTGGGCAGCCCTATCCACAATGCCTGGGGAGCAGTTGGGGGTTAGGTGTCTTGCTCAAGGACTGGGGATTGAAACGGCGACGTTCTGGTTGCAAGGCTGGTTCCCTAACCTCCAGCCCACGAGTGCCCCCAGTGCTGTAAATGATGTGCTATAAATGACCATATCATTGATGTATGCTTCTGCAAACTCCTCAGTTCCTTTTAGGAAGTTAATGAATTTTGAAAATGTAGCAGCCACTCCACACAATCCAAAAGGCATTGATGAAAAATGGTATAACCCACTTGGTACTTGAAAAGCTCTCAATTCGTTCGCTGACTGGTTCAGTGGGACTTGCCAATAACCCTTACACATGTTTATAGTTGTTAGAAAGTTCACATTCCCAAGCCTCTCAGTCAGTTCATCTACTCTAGGCATAGGATATGGATCAAAAGCAGATACTGCGTTCAGTTCACCAATCGCTTTCTGATGGGTCAATTATTCCCATTCCCAGCATAGTCTACTTCGTTCTTTAGCTCTGATGGTATGGTACAGCCACGCCTGAGCAGGTTACTGTGAAAATTCTGAAGCTTTTTCTTGCTATCAGGCATCAACAGTTTCCATGTTGTTTGGTCACTATGCCTTTTCACTTCATATGGCCCTTGCCACTTTGCGAGTAAGCTGGTGTCTGACAGTAACGGTAGTCGTTAGCGAGTGCCTTTTCTCCCTGGAGTAACTCATGGCTCCTTTTGTTCCACAGCTTTTTTTTTTTACTCTGTGCCTTATCCGTGTCCTCCTGGACTTGAGAGGTCAACTGACTCATCTCACTTGGGTTTTTTCTTCCCAAGCCTTTTTTAAGACGTCCAGTGGGCCACTCACTTGCCTTGCATACAAGAGTTCAAAAGGGGAAAATCCCACTGAGGCTTGTGGGACCTCCTTTTATGTCAACAGCAGATATAGAAGCCACGAGTCCCAGTCTGCTGCTGTTTCTGTCACATACTCAAGCAGCCTGCTTTCGAGGGTCTTGTTGAAGTGTTCTGTTTGAGGATGGTATGGTGTGGTTTTAAGCCCCTTATACCCAGCAATGCAAAAACCTCTTTAAGTTTTAAAGTGTGTGCCCTGGCCTGTCAGCACCTCTCTAGGAAGTCCTACTCTGGAAGTGAGCTGTTTCAAAGTGTTTACAATCTGATTTGCTTTGACCTTCCTTATGGGAAAAGTCTTAGGGTAACATGTCGCATAGTCACCCATTACCATGATGTATCAGTTCTCTCCCCAGCTTCTTGGTAAGGGACCAACAATGTCCATGACCATCCTTGAAAACAGCACATCAAAAATTGGCATGTTTATCAAAGGGACCCTGTCTGCAGACATTGTGGGCATGAATTACAAAACACAATGGCACCTACACTGTTAGAAATAAAGGTACTATGCAGGTGCATTTCTGTTCATCAAGGTAGAAACAATGTAAATGTGCCCTCAAAGGAACAAGAAGTTTTTAAGCTCCAATTGCATACTTTAAATAAGTTGTTCTCAGGTGATAAAGTACAAATCTGTACCTTTTTATGTTTTAAAACAGAACAATAAAATAAAAAGCCTGGAGACAAGATGACGCATGGGGAGTCCATCGAACTTAGAACATATCATTTCAGTGAATTATGGTTCAGTCGGGGGCAGTTGTGGGCTGGAGGTTAGGGAACTGGCCCTGTGACCGGAAGGTTGCCGGTTCGATCCTAAGACACCTAACCCCCAATTGCTCCCTGGGCGCTGTGGATAGAGCTGCCCACTGCCCCATAGTGTGTGTGTTCACTAGTGTGTATGTGGTGTTTCACTTCATGAATGGGTTCAATGTGGAGGTGGGATTAAAAAATTATCACTTAACTTATATTCCCTGACTAAAGGTGTTGAAATGTACCCTTGAGGGTACCACCCCAGTGACAGTTTCATACCTTTCTTTCTGAGAGTGTAGAAGTTACTGTGCCCAGTAAAATTAGCGGTCTATCCCATTTAATGTTTTTGCCTGGCCTCAGTGACCTGCCTGTGAATCTGACTGGCCTAATTTTAGAACTTTTTATTTTAGGGACCACTAGCTGCTCTGAATTTCCTTTGACTCTGAACAGTTTGTCTTCTTTTACAATTAGCTGGCAGTTTTTTCCTTTAGTCCACTTTCTTTCCTGCACTAAGCAAACAAAGGCTCATCTTGCCTTTGTAATTCTTGTTGCCAGGCAATGCACTTGGCTCAATAGCTGGGGTTTCCAGTTGTTCTGTTATTTTTGGTGGTCTAAGAGGTTACATAAGACCATCGACAGCTCCTCTTTCAAACTTACTGGACCTCCATCTGCCTCCCTGTGACAAACGATTCCACCGCTTGGTTCCTTGGACTGCACTCGATGATCCAGCTCTTGAGTCCTGGATTCACCACCCTCTGTTTGGGAATGATGGTATTTCCAATTTCCTCCTTGGTTTTCTCACTCAGTGTTGTCCACTTTTCATACAGTTCTTTCAGCCTGGTAAAAAGCTCTCTTGGTCTTTTGCCTTCGAGCCTTCGAGCCTTCGAGCTTGCCCTCGAATTTCACTGCTTACTCTGTAAGTCTCTTTCTCTCATACTGTTACAGGATAGCATCTGTCCCTCACTCATAGTCCCAAGCATCCCTGCTGTCCATAGTCCTCTCTTGACCACCTCTCTGCCTGTGCTGTCTGCTCGAACGTGGCGAGGTAACGCTCAGTGTCGTCATTTTCTTTGAACGACGGTATCCTTGGGGTCTGCCATGCCGTATGCACCTCATGACTGTGACTCGTGCTAGCTTGCATTGGTCTCAGGATCTGTGCTCGAACTTGTGACTACAGCACTGTGTGAACGTTTTAAGCATCTAAGCACAATTTTAAACGATGTACCTCAGCAGTGAGTTTATCACAATATACATTAGAATAAAGTCACATTCATAATTCAAATAAACAGAAAAACAATAAAAAGTAACAAGAATTTCTCGGGTCCATATTTTTCCTGGACACATTCACAGCCACCACAGAGACTCGTTAATATCATCAATTACATCATGAGCTCAATTTACTGAGCACTGATTGGTCAAACCAGGAGCTGCTTTATAACTACATATAATACTGGGCTTCCTCGAGGAGAGGCTTGGAGATGGCTTATTAATTAATATTCTACACATTTTATTTATTCAAATATTAACACTTTTCTCTGCAAATAAACACAAACTACACAAATAAATAGATTTTGAAAATGTGTCTTGGGAGCCTCAGACTTTCACACTGTGTTCTATGACATCTGCGCTGACCCAACAAAAGTCTGAAGGATTTCAATATTTCTAAATATAAACACAATGGCTCCCTTGATCCCACTCCTTAACCCCGTAGGTAACCCTGGCTTTGGAATACACCAATACAGGATACACCACTGGCTTACCATCAACCAGTAACGTGCATATGCAACATTTACATGGCCATTTCTCATTTCTATACCACTACATTCAAATTCACATTTAACTATAATTTTAATTACCTCTCATTTCTCTCTGCAGGTTTTACTCTGTTCTGCTCCCCCTCTACAGGACAGCTGTGGCGTCTCCCAGCTCCTGTAAGAGGACTGCCAAACATTCTTCTGGGTCTGAGAACTACACTTCCCAGAAGTCTCTTGGAGATCATGCAACTGCTGATCAGCCAACAACAACCAATCAGTGCTGTCCCTCACCTGAACACTAATCTGTTACCCTGTGAGTGCAGTCAGTTAGCTTGGCAGTTTGTGAGGTCCTGCTTTATTTCTTTGGGCTACTGAGTGTCCTGTAATGTTTTTGCCTTTTGTATATCTGGACTGTGTTTTTGGACTTTTGTCTTTTGGGATGGCTTTGGATCTGCCCTGTGCATGTTTTTTCACAAGCTTGGATCACGTTTCAAGCAGCAAAGCCTCTTTTAACAACATCTGCGAGTGTCTGTGCAGTTGTGTTGTGTTGCGTTGCGTTGCGTTACAAGGGCAGAGGCCTCTGTGCCACCATTTCCATGGAGTCAAGGTAGTTGTACCCGTTTATGACGTCGTGCAATGTCTCCGTCTTATAAGGTGTAATATTTTAACGCAACTGGAGCTGAAAATTTAAACACTGGTGTGCTGATAATGAACTGAGGCAGATATAATAAACTCAGCAGAGCTGTTGTGTCCGCCAGCAGCGGGCTGGATGAGATTATATATCATCCATCCAGGCGTCTGAACGTACCTTCATCGTTTGAGAAGAACGGGAACTGAAGCTTCACCTAAGCTCCATCTTCTGTACGAGTCTCAGTTACAATCAGCAGACTGGGCCTGTATCACTTGAGGTGGGGGCCACTGGTTCAGCCCCTAAATTACTAGATACATACATTAATATAATATAGTTTAGGTGTTTTTGTGCTTGTACGTGTGTTTTATACATTTTTATTCAAAATAAGCGACCCACCAGGAACTTTCCTGTCTCTCCCGATCATCCGCTCCGGCACGGAGGAAGGCCAGGGATACAGTTACAATCAGGGTTAGCAGAAACCAGCAAAACTGGTAAGAATGCTGGGAAGCTTTTTGGGGGAAAATCTAACTTAACTAGCTGTGCTTATGTAACTAAAGCATAATACAGGAAATGGTAAGGGCTTCTCGATTTCCGTCGAGTTCAGATCAGTAGATAAATTGGTGCAGTTGCTCTGCTTTACAGTGAGCGCAGTAGGAAGGAAGCCATTCCAGCTCCAACTGCAGACCAAAATCCGTTTAAAGTGTGAGATGACTGAGAAACCCAAGCGTGAAATCTGAACCCGACCCGAACCAGACAAATATTTACTAAATGATGTCAAAACCTGTCCGATGTTGACAGTCGGGTCCTGTCAGGTTCTGACAAATACATCAAGGCGAAGCACTCGAGGTTTTTTGGCTCCCTGAAACCTCCTTTCTCTCCTGTCTGCCGAAGTCCTTTGTGCTCAGCCAGTGAATAAATGTTTGCTTTGCTAGATCTGATTCCTGTCTCTGCTCATGTCTGGAGGGGTGGTGGGTGCTCCTTGTTTGTGTTTGCTTGTTTGTAGCTGGTTAAAAAAAATTGGAGCCAGAGGGAGAGTAAACAACAGGAACATGGTGTCGGTGGAGGAGAGAGAGCATCTTCTGCATGTCTGCTTATGCATCTTTAACTAACCTGGACTCCCGATCAATAAAACTGACACCAAACACACTGTGACTCAGCAAACAGAACCAGAGTCCCAGACAACAGCCTGCATGGAGGCCGTACACAGGACTGTATGAAGGGCACATCAGAAATGAAGGGTTCTGTGTGGTTCTTGGCCTGGATGAGCCGTTCCGGAAAAACCTTTCATTTCACTGTAAAGTCAACTTAAAATTTTGAGCAGCTTTTTGTTTTCAAAACGGACTAAAATTTTAAGTAGTGTCGTCTCAATTAGGTCAATAAAATAGATTGAGTCACTGCAAGTCCCCACCCACAGGCTGTGACTCACCCTATTGCACAGTGCCCGCAGCCTCGGGGGGAGAAGTGGGGGCTTTCTTCTCTCTGACCATGGAGAGCTGCAGCATCACTGGGATTCAAACTCATTATCTCTTGATTAGCCAGTAAGGCAGTTGTATCACTCAGCTGCTTGCATGTCTATGTCCATGGGGAGGAGGGGGGGGGGGGGGGGGGGGGGGGTTACAGTGATGTTACATTAATCAGCACAATGTGTAACCAAAATAACTAATATATTCATGCAGAGGTTTATTCAGGTGCGGAAGTACTTTCCTAATGTAAAATGACATTGTTGGCTGCTTTTCTGAGCAAAATGAACAATAATTAATTGACCCTTAATTGTCCCACAACAGGAAAATTTCACCTCCGCATTTAACCCAGTTGGGGGTTAGGTGTCTTGCTCAATGACACCTCAGTCATGTGCTGTCGGCTCTGGGGATGTTCTTTTCCTCTTGGGTTCTCACTTACGGATGGCTGTGGCATTGCTGGGGATCAAACTCACAACCTCCTGTTGGGCTGATGGCTTAGTCCACTGCACCACTCAGTGACACATGAAGTAGCTCAGATTTTGTCTAAAAATGTTTAAAACACCAGAGAAAATATTTATTGTTTTAAATTTAAAGCACAGCGTCGTCTCATGTGGTGTGACTGTCTAGTATTTCATTCCAACATCAGGAGGTTGTGAGTTTGAATCCCAGTAATACCACAGCTGTCCGTATCCGGAAGCCCAAGAGGAGCATATGCCAGTTGGGACCGTGTGATAGAAGGAGCGCCAGCTAGTGGAGAAACTGAGTAAAAATCCCAAATTCAGTTGTATTTTTTTTATCTGACCAAGATTCAGAAAGAGTAGCTGGAATAATGTTTGACTCAGCTAAGACTCAGAGTTGTGTGAACTCTGTGTGAACTCTGTGTGAACTCTGTGTGAACTCTGGTGTCTTCAAGTAGAGTCAAATCAATTTTTAACAGTGCAGCAATCATAAAATACTGAGGACTGAATAGCCAGTAAGAGTGTTATGGTGCATTGATGTGATCAGTATATTTGGCAGTAGTTTCAAATCACCCCTCAATCCCCTCAGTACCTTACATGAATAATGATCAACTACAAAGCTGCCTTTTGAATTTGGCAGAAAAAATGCTAATGTAGCTTCCATATAGGAGTTTCTAGTAGTATCTTAGCACTAAGCTAACTTTTTTATTTGACGCCTGTAATGGACATTAATATTTATCTTACCTCGCATGTTGCGTAGAGCCGACAGTGAGGTCATTTCCATTTATGACAGCTTGTATTCACAATCAGTGGCACATCGAGGACGTCCAGCAGGTCTAAAGTGACTTTTAACCACAAAATTGGTCAAAATATAAAGATGAAATCATAATTTGATTTTCTGAAAATAGCAGAGAATGTTGTTCTTTTGGCTGGATCACATGGATTCCTCCAGTCCATGGTCTTAGCCTGGAAAAGGATGGCATGCCCACTCCAGGTAAGGGAAGAGGAGCTGCCCCAGGTGGAGGAGTCTAAGTATCTTGGGGTCTTGTTCACGAGTGATGGGAAGTGGGATGGTGAGATCGGCCGCAGGCTGGGACAGGCGGCAGCAGTAATGCGGTCACTGTACCGGACTGTAGTGGTGAAGAGGGAGTTGACCCATAAGGCGAAGCTCTCTGTTTACCGGATGGTCTACATCCTGACCCTCACCTGTGGTCATGAGCTGTGGGAAATGACCGAAAGAACGAGATCACGAATACAAGCAGTGGAAATGAGCCTCTCAGGGTGGTGCTACACTCTATTCGACAGAGTGAGGAGCTCGGTCATCCGGGAGGAGCTTGGAGTCAAGCCGCTACTCCTCCGCATTGAGAGGAGCCAGCTGAGGTGTTTCGGGCATCTGGTCCGGATGCCCCCTGGACACCTCCCAGTGGGGGTGTACCAGGCACGGCCTACTGGGATGAGACCCCGGGGTCGTCCTAGGACCCACTGGTGGGAGTAAATCTCCATGTTGGCCTGGGAGCGGCTTGAGGTCCCCAGGAATGAGCTGGAGGAAGTTGCAGGGGAACAGGGTCGCCTGGGACTCTCTGCTGTCTCAACTGCTACCGCGACTCCGTCTGGCTGGTTGATGAATGAATTTGATTGTCACTTATTAATTATGCCGGTGGTGATGGATCGTGGTTTGATAATTCGTCTTTCTGTGTAGCTCCTGAAGTCCTGAACAATGAGAGAGCACACTGCATCTACCTAGGAAGATTGGACAATTTCCCCCTGAGTATTTTAAGATTTTTGATCTTCTGACCAAAACTCGACAAGGAAATGAATGTATTACTACAGTAAAGTTTAAATACAGTAAATGATGATTCTAATTGATGAGCATGAACTAAAATAAAATGTACATGACTTTTTAGTTCCCAGAAATCACTGGGCCTTCTCTGAAAGCTGAGGGCTCCCCTCTTCATCTCACTGATGAATAAATGCTACATTTCGTATTCATTTCCTCACTGAGCGCAGAAAAATGGCCACATAATGTCACGATAAATGATCACTTTTTGAGAGATTTGGTTCCTCACATAGATATGAGCACACACACACACACACACACACATACACACACACACACACACACACACAGCTCTATGGACGCTGAGTAGCCCTTTGTCAATGCAGATGATGATTTTGGGTCTGGCCCTTATTTCTGACACACAGCTACTTAACATGCAGACTGAGCGGCTGGAGTCGGATGATTCAGCAGCAAACCGCTGTTTCTCTGTTGACGCGCTCGTGTTCTGGTTTATCTCCTCCACTCGCTGCCTTACACTCCCTCGCACGAATCACATGGATTTACAGAAGTGGCATAAAGATGTACAAATATAGATGCGGAATAGCTTGTCCCCTGAAGACACTTCAAACATCAGTGCGCTCAGAAGCGCCGTGTGTACAGAGGCCGTGTGCGTCTCACGCTGGTGTTTAATGGGGAGCTGGTTACACTGGGTTACTGCAATGTTGCTAGATTAAAACCAGATTTGGACTTTTCTTTTCTTTAATGTGTCTCATTAAAGGAGGCCATTAAAATCTAATAACGTTGTGCAAAAGGAAAATACAGCCAATTACAATTATCATCAAATATGATAAAAAAGAAATGCTTCAGACACAAGAAGGGTGCATTTCTATACTGCGTAGTTAGGAAAGAAAAGTAGGTTGAATCAGTTTAATATGAGTCAACAGGCCGGAGCTCTTCACTGAGGTGTTTATTGCCATTTACATCCGGATGATCCGAATAAACAGGTTTTACAGGCTGGAATGGCTGATCGTTAATCAGGACTTTATGCATGAAGCGGCACCATGGACAATTCCTATGCAGGACCAACACACCGGAAAGCTATAAATATACACTAGTCAATGCTGGAAGTGGCATTAGGGCTGTCGCTATTGATTATACTGGTAATGGAGTGATCTACTGATTATTTTGATAATTAAATAGTTTTTTTTAAATGCTAAGATCAAATAATGAATTTAAAAGAGATTTCCCAATATTTTTAAAAATTTCTACATATTAAGATATAAGCAAAGTTTATGGCCCAACACTGAAGAATGACCGACTGCCGAGCCCTCCTGCTACCCTCTTCAGACCAGCTGCCCACGCCACAGCTACCACCACCTGCCATGGACTAGCTGATGTTCTCATGGACTCCCAGCTATTCCTACTACTAATAACTACTGCTATTAATATTAGTAGTATAATAACTCTGTGGGTAGTCTGACCAGAGGAGGACGGGTCCCCCCTGGTGAGCCTGGTTCCTCCCAAGGTTTCTTCCTCAGCTCTGAGGGAGGTTCTCCTTGCCACCATTGCCCCTGGCTTGCTCACCAGACAGATTAACAGACTGACCAAGGCGGAAAAAGTGAGACACAGACAGACAGACAGACCGACTGAGTGGGAGAGAGAGGGACAGACAGACAGGCTGATGGCCCGAGAGGGAGGGGGAGAGAGTGAGAGGGACAGACCAACCGACCAAGGGGGAGGGAGGGTGAGAGAGACAGACAGACTGCCCAAGGAGGAGAAAGAGAGAGGGACAGACCAACAGACCGAACGAGGGGGAGAGACAGACAAACGTGACCAACAAAGAGGGTGAGAGAGAGAGAGAGAGAGAGAGAGAGAGAGAGAGACACTGGCCGACTGAAGGGGGAGATACAGACAGACAGACAGACTGAGCAACCAAGAGGGAGAGAGAGATGGACAGACAGACAGAGGGGGGGGGGTGGAGACAGAGAGGGACAGACAGAACGACCGACCGAGGGGGAGAGACAGACAGACAGACAGACAGACAGACCGAGGGGGAGAGAGAGAGACTGACAGACAGACAGACCAACCGAGAGAGAGAGGGAGAGAGAGAGACAGACAGACAGACTGACCAACAGAGAGAGAGAGAGAGAGAGAGAGGGAGACCAACCGACCGAGAGGGACTGACTGACTGAAGGGGGGGGGGGGGGGGGTAGGGACAGACAGACCGCCCGAGGAGGAGAGACAGACAGACAGATCGAGAGAGAGAGAGAGAGACTCTTAGAGTGGGGTAGTGTTCAGGTGTGATGAGCGATGGTGTCAGTGCGATTTATGAAAAGGAGGAATATTATAATGGAGCTGTGAGTGGAGAAGAGCAGCGGGTGAGACAGAGATGAGCTTCATCAATCATTACTCATAGGTTTAAACACGTCTCTCAGAAATATGAACTCCTTTCCTGCCTTTAAGGCTCCATAACCCCAACGGACACATTGCCACCTGGTGACACAGTACATGTGTAGCGCCTCTGTAGCGCCTCCTGAGACCAAAACCATCACGTCTCGCTGTACGAGTACAGGTCTGTAAAGGGGCAGCAGGAAGAGCAAGCAAGCAAAATTTATTTATATAGCGCTTTTTACAACAGGTGTTGTCACAAAGCAGCTTTACAGAACAATCAGTATTACAGAGAGAAGAGAAAAGAAGAAAGAAAATCCGGGTCCGAGCCCCCATGAGCGTCGCCAGCGGCGACGGTGGAGGGGAGCTGGGCAGAAGCTACAAACCTACTTTGATTCAAATAAAAACAGTTAAACTGGTAAATTCTACATAAAATGCTTTCCTTGTACAGTGTTCACCTGTGAGGAGCATGCTTTTACTGTCACTAGCGTTATCCACAAAGGGCCCGCAGGTTATCGCTCCAGGTTAACAGCGTAGTTACTGTGAAACACCAAGATGGTAGATACCCTACCTGGTAGGTGTTTCCAATAAAGTGGCCACAGAGCAGAAGCGGCACAAGTACACAAGGTCCTTACTCAGGTGAAAGTACAGGTACTCTGGTAAAAGCTGAAAACTACACTGGTTTATACTTCAAATCAAATCATGTTTATTGTCACATCACATTTACACAGGTGGAAAGTCTTGGAACATCTTGGGTGCGTATCCCCCTTATAGAATTTAAATACAATATATATACACACTAACTCTGAATATACACATACACACAACATACACCAGTACTGCACTATTCCAGTGTGCAGCTGTACAGTAATAAGTTCTGGAATAAAACTATGGAACGTGCTGCTGTTCACATTCCGTGTGCAGTGAGTCTGAGGGAGATGATAAATGAGATGCAGGTTCTCAGGGCCAGAACTCTGATAGAGAACCTTCCAGACTGTCCAGGATACGGATAGAAGACATACAAGATGTCAGTCTAAATGTTTAAGTACAGATGTGCTGGATTGAAGGTGCAGAAGATCAGAGTGAGTCTGATGGTGTGGATGAGGTCTGGATTGTCCATGGGGATCATCATGATGGTGACTCTGAGGTGCAGTGACGGGCCTATAGACTGATACATCAGCACTACTGGCTGTTCAGCAGCCTGACGGCCCGGGGGGAAGAAACTGGAACAGGCCGGTTCTGGACTTCATGCTTCTGTACCTCTTCCCACTCGGCAGCTGTGAGAACAGACAGTGGCTTGGGTGGGTGGAGTCCTTCAGAATCCTCCTGGTCTTCCTCAGGCAGCGTCTGGTGTATAAATCCAGGAGGTTTGGGAGCTGGACCCCGGTGATGTGCTGGGCTGTCCACATCACCATCTGCAGAGCTTTCTGCTCAATGGCAGAGCAGTTCCCATACCAGGAGGTGGTGGAGCTGTTAGAACGCTCTCCACAGTACATGTGCACTTTTTTACCCAAGTAAAAGTATAAAAGTACAAAAGTATTTGATCCTAAATGTAACTAAAAATAAAGTAAATAAATAAAAATAAAAAATATTTATTTAAAAGACATTTAAGTAAAATTTTAAAACAAAGAGTTCTTAACAAAGTATTAATTAGATATACGCAACTTTGTCATACTCAAGTATAGATACTTCAAAGCTGTAGTTAAGTACAGAAGCATGGTACTTGAGCGTTGTTGCCACCTCTGCCAGAGAGTGACTGGTTTAATGCAGATCATACAGTGGTTCACTTCCGTGTTTCCAGAGTTTAAGATGCCTGAATCTGACCGATTACGTTCCACTAATTAACCAAATCAACTCATCACCAGCAGAAAAATTAGAAATGTGAAAAAGAAGAAAGTAATAAGCTTGAGTGCGAATTTGGGGGGAGCGCTGCATAGAAACACTGCTATTTATTCCCGTTTATATTTAAACACAACACAAGCACTCACACAATGAATCAGATTCATGGTCTGTCACAGAACATCCAGTGACCAACCAAATGACTCAGCTGTTACACAAGGCCATATATAACCGTCATATAACTGCACCAGAACCTCAACCCAAAAAGAGGGGAGAAAACGAAGTGAAAATAAAACTAGGGGAAAAAGAAGGAAAGACAGAAAGAAAGACACAAAGACAATCAGGAGTGAAGGAAGAAGGAAAGCAGCACAGCTTAATCAGATTTAAAACCCTGAGGAAACTCAATCCGCACCTCGAGGCCTTTGAGCCTCTTGACCAACATCCTTCAGGACTCCAGTGACTAGTATTAATACTCATCTCCGACCTGACCCCCAGGGGGTGGGACAAACTTCCACTGGCAGTGCGAACGGAGTCCCATGCTGTCTTCAAATGCAGACTGGAGACTCATCACCTTGGCTGGAGACCCGTCACCTTGGCTGGGGCCCCCTCTCTTTGACTGCGGACCCCTCTCTTTGACTGCAGACCGCTCTCTTTGACTGCAGACCCCTCTCTTTGACTGCAGACCCCTCTCTTTGACTGCAGACCGCTCTCTTTGACTGCAGACCCCTCTCTTTGACTGCAGACCCCTCTCTTTGACTGCAGACCGCTCTCTTTGACTGCAGACCCCTCTCTTTGACTGCAGACCCCTCTCTTTGACTGGAGACCCCTCTCTTTGACTGCAGACCGCTCTCTTTGACTGCAGACCCCTCTCTTTGACTGCAGACCGCTCTCTTTGACTGCAGACCCCTCTCTTTGACTGCAGACTGCTCTCTTTGACTGCAGACCGCTCTCTTTGACTGCAGACCGCTCTCTTTGACTGCAGACCCCTCTCTTTGACTTGAGACCCCTCTCTTTGACTGCAGACTGCTCTCTTTGACTGCAGACCCCTCTCTTTGACTGGA
>NC_051228.1:39743658-39748658 GCF_015220715.1 Pygocentrus nattereri
TTGTGTCGTCCAGTTGCCTGCCCTCTTTCAGAAATGTCAAAAAACCTTTTCTTCAAAATAGTCGTACATGTGGCCTGTGCCGTATCTGTGGGACGTAGTATGTGCTTTACACGGTTGGCTAAATAATCTGTGGAAAAATCGGAGGTCACAGAAATGAAATTCGAGAGTTCAGTTTACAAATCAGTCGGTGCGGATTGCTAACCGAGAGTACGGCTTACTAAACGTGATCCTTACTGGGCTCCATAAAATAGAGCTTCTGAAGTCATTTTATTAATACCTACCAAATAAAAACACTGTACTTTAATACCTAAAATCACTCAAGAACCAAGCAAAGCATCCATGCCTGCCTGCTCTAAAACACAGAGAAGTACTTAACTACAAAAACTGAACTATACTTCCCCGGCTTATAACCAAAACCACACGGGACGGCGCCCACCCTCTGACCTAGGGAGCTAGACTGAAGACTGAAGGCTGAAGACTTCTATATGGTGCGGACGTAAAGACATGCCAGTCTTGCCTGTTTAAAACCCAGCTGCTGTGGAGAGTCTGCCGGCTAGATTTACCCAACACAAGCACAGCCCTAACGGAAGACTTGTTCAGGGAGTGACCCGGTAAAACACTCCATAACCACACCGCTAACACAAGAGCTGCAGCCTCTTTACAGTCAGTCTCTCTCTCTCTCTCTCTCTCTCTCTCTCTCTCTCTCTCTCTCTCTCTCTCTGTCTCTCTCACTCTCTGTCTCTCTCTCTCTCTCTCTCTCTCTGTCTCTCTGTCTCTCTCTCTCTCTCTCTCTCTCTCTCTCTCTCTCTCTCTCTCTGTCTCTCTCTCTCTCTCTCTCTCTCTGTCTCTCTCTCTCTCTCTCTCTCTCTGTCTCTCTCTCTCTCTCTCTCTCTCTCTCTGTCTCTCTCTCTCTCTCTCTCTCTCTCTCTCTCTCTCTCTCGCACTGATAAGAGGTGTGTTGGTCTGAATTATGATAATGGAGTAGGTCTGTGGAGACAGCGGTTGTGGAGGCCCTTATCTTCAAGGACAAACTCACGGACCCACTCTCTCTCTGTCTCTCTCTCTCTCTCTCTCTCTCTCTCTCTCTCTCTCTCTCTCTCTCTCTCTCTCTCTCTCTCTCTCTGTCTCTCTCACTCTCTGTCTCTCTCTCTCTCTCTCTCTCTGTCTCTCTGTCTCTCTCTCTCTCTCTCTCTCTCTGTCTCTCTCTCTCTCTCTCTCTCTCTCTCTCTGTCTCTCTCTGTCTCTCTCTGTCTCTGTCTCTCTCTCTCTGTCTCTCTCTCTCTCTCTCTCTCTGTCTCTCTCTCTCTCTCTCTCTCTCTGTCTCTCTCTGTCTCTCTCTCTCTCTGTCTCTCTCTCTGTCTCTCTCTCTGTCTCTCTCTCTCTCTCTCTCTCTCTCTCTCTCTCTGTCTCTCTCTGTCTGTCTCTGTCTCTCTCTCTCTGTCTCTCTCTGTCTCTGTCTCTCTCTCTGTCTCTCTCTCTCTGTCTCTGTCTCTTTCTGTGCGTGTGTCTCTCTCTCTGTCTCTCTTTCTCTGTGTCTCTTTCTCTCTCTGTCTCTCTCTGTGTCTCTCTCTCTCTGTCTCTCTCACTCTCTGTCTCTCTCTCTCTCTCTCTCTGTCTCTCTCTCTCTCTCTCTCTCTCTCTGTCTCTCTCTCTCTCTCTCTCTCTCTGTCTCTCTCTCTCTCTCTCTCTCTCTCTCTGTCTCTCTCTGTCTCTCTCTGTCTCTGTCTCTCTCTCTCTGTCTCTCTCTCTCTCTCTCTGTCTCTCTCTCTCTCTCTCTCTCTCTCTCTGTCTCTCTCTCTGTCTCTCTCTCTCTGTCTCTCTCTGTCTGTCTCTGTCTCTCTCTCTCTGTCTCTCTCTGTCTCTGTCTCTCTCTCTGTCTCTCTCTCTCTGTCTCTGTCTCTTTCTGTGCGTGTGTCTCTCTCTCTGTCTCTCTTTCTCTGTGTCTCTTTCTCTCTCTGTCTCTCTCTGTGTCTCTCTCTCTCTGTCTCTCTCACTCTCTGTCTCTCTCTCTGTGTCTCTCTCTGTCTCTGTCTCTCTCTCTGTGTCTCTCTCTGTCTCTTTCTCTCTCTCTGTGTATCTCTCTCTCTCTCTCTCTCTCTCTCTCCCCATTCCTGAGGAAAAACACCAGCTTCACTTCAGGGTTTCCACTATTCCACAGAGTCACCATTATTTGTTTTTTATTTATTATTTATTTTTTAATGAAAACTGTAACACCTGGGAATTTGAGAGAACAAGAGGAAGAAAGAAAAGTGCTTGGATGAACACAAAGCTGAGGATTAATAAAATAATTCTTAGTAAAAACGTTTTTAACAAACCTTTCCTCCTTAAAAATGAAGCAACAGAAATAACAGCAAGAACGTTCCGTTTCAAAGGCGGAGAGTCCTCAGACTTGACTGCTGTATGTTCAGCGTCCTGTGTGGACGATGATGAATCGGCTGGAGCTCAGTGAGCCGAGCTGTGGAGCCGTAATTCGATGGAAATGTAAATCATTTTAATACAATCTTCATGAAATTTGTTTAACTGTTTGATCTGCTGAAATGTGCTGACAGAAAAGCCCTAGACAGCTAAACTCCACCCCCTTCCCTCCTGATGCTCCTTGATTAGTTTTTTGCTGTTGCGCGATCGTGTGGAACGGATCCTCCTCCTCATGTTCTGAGGTTTTAAACTCTCCTGCTGGCCTTCACTGTTTTAATGAACATAACCAGTTCATGGAGCCTCGGTCTTAAGGTAGCCTAGACTATTCACTGTGTTTCCACAACGTGAGACACTGAGACAGCGAGAGACATAACGTGAGACATGGAGACAGCGAAAGACGCAGAGACAGCGTGAGACACAGCGAGAGACACAGACACAGCGAGAGACACAGCGAGAGACACAGAGACAGCGAGAGACACAGCGAATGACACAGAGACAGCGAGAGACACAGCGAGAGACACAGAGACAGCGAGAGACACAGCGAGAGACACCGAGACAGCAAGAGACACCGAGACAGCGAGAGACACAGCGAAAGACACAGAGACAGCGAGAGACACAGAGACAGCGAGAGACACAGCGAAAGACACAGAGACAGCGAGAGACACAGAGACAGCGAGAGACACAGCGAGAGACAGCGAGAGACACAGCGAGAGACACAGAGACAGCGAGAGACACAGCGAGAGACACAGCGAGAGACACCGAGACAGCGAGAGACACCGAGACAGCGAGAGATCATATTTGATACAAATATCAGTTTATATAACCACTATAAGCCGTCGGGGGTCTTTGACGGTTGAAACATGCAGAGATACTGTAAAATCAGTGGAACCGTGGAGTCCCTTCACCTCTGATGGCAGAAGCCATCTCTCCTTCAAAACACACATTTCCAATATCACACGCTCAGCCTACTTCCACCTTAGGAACATTAACAGACTGCGTCCATTCCTCAGCCAATCCTGCACAGCTATTCTGGTCCATGTATTAGTAACATCGAGACTAGACTACTGTAATTCTATTCTGTTCGGCTTACCTCAGAAACACTTACATAGACTCCAGTTAGTTCAAAATTCAGCAGCTAGGATCATCTCCAGGTCGCCTGTAACCGAACATATCACCCCTGTCCTTAAAGAGCTCCACTGGCTCCCTGTCAACTACCGGATCCAGTATAAAATCTTACTAACTACATTCAAAGCTCTACATGGACTTGCTCCCTCTTATATCTCTGATCTCCTTAAGACATACAGTCCTGCTCGCACCCTCCGATCCTCGTCAGCTGGCCAGCTCACTCTCCCTCCAGTCCGCTTGTCCACCGTGGGAGCTAGAGCCTTCAGCCACTCTGCCCCGTCTCTCTGGAACACCCTTCCTACCCAAATTCGCAATATTGACTGTCTAACTACCTTCAAATCTCGGCTTAAAACCCATCTATTCACACTTGCATACTCCTGATTCCTCATCTCCACTTTTCTCTGTTTGTCTTGTTTCTCGTCTGGTTGAAAGTATTTGAATGTATGTTGATTTGTTTATCTGTTTATCTGTTTATTTGTTTTTTATCCTCTTTTATACTCTAACATTCTTCTTTTAACCGTTGTAAGGTGTCCTTGACTGCTTTGAAAGGCGCCATTACTAAATAAAATGTATTATTATTATTATTATTATTATTATTATTATTAACCCAGTCGTTTAGCACAGCGTAGTCGTGGCGCTGCTGGACGATCCGAGCGTCTGTCCGCTGACCGTGTTGAATAATGGAGAGGATTGCGTGCTGGTAGCCGGCAGCAGGCCGAGTTCACCACAGCTGGCGTGGTGCAGAGAGTCCTGAGAGGGGGCTGAATCTGCCACATCAGCACTCGGCTTCATCTCTCCCTGGATTCATTATCCCTCCTTCTTCTGGCAATTAGGCCTGCTGTCTATCATCCCTCCTTTCACCCGCTCACGCCTCTATCCCTCTGTTTCTTCTTCTGATTCATCCCTTTATACTGTTACCAAGAGGGCGAGAGTGAGTGTCAGAGAGAGGCGTTTATATGCGATGTGAAGCTGATTGTTGGTTTTAGTATTTTAGTTAATTATTTTTATTTAACCTTTATTGAACTCAGGCTTTGACACCCAGATTAAAAATCTATTTTCCAAGAGAGCCCTGACCAAGAACATAGCACGACAAACACAAGTCCTGTATCCCAGGAAGTCAGTTAATAACAAGAGCAAACTTAACGATACAAATACTTGATAATTAACCTAAAATCTGAAATCCTCAAGTTTTAGGTGCTGGTGTTGGTTTTTAGTTTTCACTTGAGGAATAAAACTAGAAGCTTGTCAAACTGAGTGCAACCATAAAAGCAGAAACTAAACCTCATGTTAGTTCATGAAAATAAGGTAACTCTTTATTTGGATCATCCACTTTACATGCTTTGAAGATACTTAATTTACTTTCAAGTTACATTAAACTAAACATCTGATAAATTGATTATAATGTTCTTTAACTCTACACTGGCTCTAATCCTAGCCCTAACCTTAACCTCAACCCAATA
>NC_051228.1:39753658-39781158 GCF_015220715.1 Pygocentrus nattereri
CATTGAGTGCACACCGTCTGTATTTACGCATTTATGGAATGTATCGTTTTTTAACCTCTTCTTTTGTTGCATTTTACATTGTTATAATTGATTGCGATGAATTCTAACATTCCAAATGGACACATCTGACGTTCCTGCTCCACGTACATTACTTTACATTATTCACTCACAGCAGGGGCCTCGTGGAGACGGACTAGTTTTGGGTCACTTTCCAAGATCAGGTCACATCAGTTCTGACGTACAAACTCAAACCGTCATGTTTTAAAGCTCCTGTTTATCTTTTCTAGAGGAAGAATTTGGCCTCACACATACACAAACAAGCAAATACAACACATTCCAGCCCACAGAGTGTGTTAAACAAAGCATAACACACACACACACACACAGTCACCTGACCAGCAGAGCCCCTGAGGTCTGCAGCAGGAGCTGTACTGCGGAACAACTGATCACACAGGCAGGTAAACAAAGGAAACCAGGTGGAAGTGAATAAATGAGGACAGGAGGGAGAGATAAAGTGATAAAACTGACTCCAGAAAAAGTGAAGGCCATATCAGGGAAAAGATCAGAGGCTGAATGCGCAGTGGGGTTTTGCAGGTTTACACTGGCCGAGATTTTAATCTACACATACTCTGATCTTCAGTGGACTTTAACAAAGGATTTCCTAATATGAATTATGGCCATTACTGCACTAGTACTGAACATCGAACAATGACCTGTCTTTTAGGGCCACATTTCAAATCAGTCAGTCTTATCAGCTTCAGTAAGCCAGTAAACAAATCACAGTCTGTCTAGATCACATTTAATATGCCTGTTATTTACATCAGAGCTACTTAAAGGAATATAGTTTGGTGAAAAATTAAATTAACCTGATATTCCATGTACCACAGTGGTTCCCTGGTCATTTAGCCAAGACATGCGTGCTAGAAACGTTATCCTGGTTAATCCAGTTCAAAACTGCAGAAGCAAACTTTCGACAATAAACACTGAAAAGAAAATGGTCTCCTGAATCATTTACACACATACAGGCCCAAAACGTCTCTCAACCCACACAAACCACATCCAGGTCTCCATTCAGGTCACGCAGACAAGCCGGAGTGGTTTAGACGCAAGACGATAAAAACAAAAATATCTCTACGAAGCGAAAAGCAGGAACAGCCCGTTTTTCATAGAATGAGTTCTCTCCCCACCACGACGTGGTGTCATGCCACGTGAGATGAGTACAGTCGGGCCTGAGAGGATTCACAGCACAGCCTTCTTTGAGGCTTCATCCTGGAAGATGTACGTAGTACAGCTGTAGATTTTGGAATAATCCCACTGGAGATGCTTCTCGTAACTGTCAATGGCCAATGTTTCAAATTGGAAGGCAACACCTCTTTTTTATGGGTTTATCATTATTCAATATGCACTACACTAACCAACCACTCAAACGTTTTATGGTCTCTATATCTCACTCTCTATTTACTTAATATCCAGATATGGATCGTCATGGTTGTGTTGGGTGGTGTGTCAGAGGCTGTGTTCAAACTGCAGGCAAACCGGCTTTGTGTCTCCAATCAGATCTTTGGAGGTGGCTGTTTACGCCCTTAACAAGTGATCAGATCAGATTTCTGAGGCCAGACATTGCCGGCTGATCTGTAATGGGTTGCCGTGGTAATGCTGTAGGCATCAGTAACTAACTGGTGTAGGAGAGATGGAGGAGCGTGATCTCTCCCTCCAAACCCCTCAGAATTCTCTGGAATAATCATGAATCTTTGTAGCTCTTCTGGAATCCCATCACTCTGGATTTGACGTTGTCATTGTTTGTTGTGTTGAGTGACGCAAAATGCACTTTGACCTGATTCGAACATCCAGACTCGGACAAGTTTTCAAATCACCTCCAAATGTGGTTTGGATCCGATTTGCTAAAAATCAGATTTCAGACTATTAAAATCAATCTGGATCCAATCTGGATATGACAGAAATCGCTTCTGTGCTGGCAGAATAAGGTCATAGTTGATGTCAGGGCCCTGAACTGGTTCTAGGAGTGAAAACAAAAAGAAAAAATAAAAACTAACAGTATTTTGCAGTTACAAAAAACAACTGAGAACATGTTTATACATCAATCAGGCGTCACGCTCTGACCACCTCCTCGTTTCTACGCTCACTGTCCACTTTATCAGCTCCACTGACCGTATAGCTGCTCTCTGTAGTTCTACAGTTACAGACTGTAGTCCATCTGTTTCTCTGATACTCTGTTACCCTGTTCTTCAGTGGTCAGGACCCTCATGGACCCTCACAGAGCAGGTACTGTTTGGGTGGTGGGTCATTCTCAGCGCTGCAGTAACACTGACATGGTGGTGGTGTGTAAGTGTGTGTTGTGCTGGTACGAGTGGATCAGACACAGTCGTCCCCCACCCCAACGTTCCCCCAACTTCCATGCGATGTAAACATTCATTAAACGTCTTTCCAAGAGCCGTACATCCCAGATAAGAACTACACAGGAACGTTCATTGTTACCAGAGTATCTCTGCCATGTGAAAAGGACAAACCTTCCTGCAAATTACTGCAGCTGAAAGAGTTCAGAGAGTTACTCAGTAGCTCAAACTAAGGGGGTGGGGGTGGGGGTGTACAGTGTAGTGCAGGGAGGAGAAATGAGAGCCCTTCTGCTGAAAAGGTCGTGATTTGAGCACTGCTGGCGAACGTTAGGAAGGCAGCTTCTCTGAACGCTCATTATGGGGGCGAAAGGCCAAAGAATGGTCAAAAAAGGTCAACAAAAGGTTAAAAGCCCATCAGCCCGAGTCCATTTCTATGTGCCATGCCTGGACCGGGGGTGTGATGTTATATGGTACATGGCGCCGTTCAAACATTTGAAGCAAATTTAGATAATTGCTTTGGTTTCGGGTCTAATTTACTGAGATGCTGAGCAAACAAAACATTAGAGAAACCTGTTCTTTCCATCCACAGCCCTTTAATGCACTAGCAAGAACTAACGATGCAGACAATTCATAGATTGGTTTAGAAATAATGTCTTTAAAGCAAATGTGATGGTAGGTGCCAGATATGCTAGCTTGGCTGGAACAGCCGTCGTAATCAGACCAGAGCTTCCCAAAGTCCGTCTTGGGAACACCTGCACACATTTTTGTGTTTGCCCAAGTCAAACACACCTGACCCAGCATAGGAAGAGCTTGTTAACCCCTTGAATGGCCAGTGGGCCCAAAGTTTTAGTGCACACTTCTATCACTTAAGGAGTAGCTTACTCTTAAATTATAGACTCATGAGAGTAGTTTCTAAATAATAAGCCTTATTATGTTATAAGCCTGGGATTTCAAAGGGTTTATTAGCTGATGAGTAGACTGCAATGCGCTATGGCACAACAACTAGCACTAAACATTCAGCAAGGGCACGATTCTCTGAAGTAAGAGGTCTTCCAGAAATTACAACTAATGACCATCCAGAACAACAACAGTGAACCAGTCGGGCGATATTGAGAGCGATTTCCACACTCAGAAATCGTCGCGGTCTGTAGGAAACAAAGTATCTCCGAAATGTTACCTGTGCAGGAGGAAGTAAGACTTCTTAGCCTTTAATTCCAAGCAGGTTTGAGGCATTTCTGTAGGTCCATTTATCCTGAAATGTTCAGCCAATGTAACGGGCAGGCATTGAGCTAAAATTATGTAGAAAACTTAGAACCACTTCAGCATCAATCACTGCAGGCAGTCTTTTGCTGTAGTTGCAGATGAGGCCATTCATTGTCTCTGATGTTTCTCAATATTTCTCAGATGATAAGATGCTTTTTGTGACTGTTTACATGCAGATTAAACAGAGCTCAGAGTCTAAGATCACACTCAGGTCTCTACTGCAGGTTTGATTTATGAAGATAAAGAACTGAGCTTCTCATAAAGCAGCTTTCTCTGAGTTTTAGTAACAAATCAGCTTTTCAGTTTTTTATGATTTAGTTTAGTTTTTAATTTCATATCATCCACTGAGAAATATCTGACACACAGCTGCCATCAGACATCAGACATCTGACATCAGCCTGTCTACAGAGTCTCGATCATCAGCAGGAATAGAGATGTATAGCTGGGTGTCGTCAGCATAGCTATGAAAATTTATATGTTCCTAATGACATCACTTAGAGGCAGCATGTACAAACAGGGAAAAAAGGCCCTAAAACGAAACCTTGAGGGACTCCACGAAAAATGACCTAAGTCTATTACCTAATCTATTGCCATCTATTACCTAAGTGTGATTTAAACCATTCTAAAACTGTGCCAAAGAGGCCGACACAGCTTTCAAGACGCTGGATTAAAAGAATCATCCTAAAGAGAGAAGTAGGAACAGGGTCATGTTAGTTTGTGTAAAATAGTTGTAGCTGGGCGGCACGGTTGCGTGGTGGGTAGTGCTGTTGCCTCACAGTGAGGAGGGCCTGGGTTCGATTCCCCGTCCAGGTGACCAGGGTCCTCTCTGTGTGGAGTCTGCATGTTCTCCCCGTGTCTGCGTGGGTTTCCTCCGGGTTCTCCGGTTTCCTCCCACAGTCCAAAGACATGCAGTTGCCAATTGGACATGCTAAACTGCCCCAGGTGTGAGTGACTGTCTGCCCTGCGATGGACTGGCGACCTGTCCAGGGTGTATCCTGCCTTCTCCCCCCGCGACCCTGACAGAGAAGTGGCTTAGAAAATGGATGGATAGTTGTAGCTCCTGATAATAGAGAAAGACGTCATTACTAACGTAGGTGCTTATCGGGAAGGTTGTAGAAGCTTAGTTTAGTCGGCTGGGCTATGGTCTGTGTTATCAACTCTACAGATTTTTATTATATTTATCAACTGTTCTCAAATGTTAGAAGATGAGTCACTGAGACACATGATCTATGGTGGAAAAAGGGACTTAATCACACTTTTGATTACACTATTAATTACACTAGAAAGGTTTCCTGGGTTCCTCTGGGACCTCGCAGGCTATTACATACCTTGCTGTTTGTTGGTCGACCAGTCCTAAGGAAGGTAACCATAGTCCTAAATTTCCTCCATTTGTATCCCGTCTGTCTGACTGTGGACGATGGATTCCAAAACCTTTAGAGATGGTATTATAACACTTTCCAGCCTGATGAGCATCAACGACTTTTGTCTGAGGTCCTCAGACATCACATGTATTCATGATACACTTCCATAAACATGTATTATGAAGATCTTTTGATGGATTCCTGTTCTTTAAATACAACAGGCTCATTGGCATTCCAGTGACTGAGAACAACTGATTCTAATTTCCCCTTAAAATTACATGGTAATCCTGGAAGTTCACATACTTTAACCACTCAGATATAACATCATCATTTTCCTCCATAAAAAATTGACCAAGCATAATATTTTATCTCATTTGTTTCCTTAAATGGACAGTTTTATTCCACGCTTCTATAATCTAAGAACAGCTTGACCGGTTTGCATTGAAGCCCCTGTAGTTACTGAATAATAAGCCTCAGTGTGTTTTAAGGCCGGGGTTTTAAGGGGTTAATCAGTGTATCTACTTTTAGGACTTGAAAATGTTATGATACAACTTCTTGAGTCATACCATGTTGAAAAAGCCACGCTGGATGTCTTGCATCCATGATGCAATGTGGCGTGGCTCTTAAAGTGCCCCCATTGCCATGGTGCTGTGCTAATGCAAGTGTTCCTGCTCTTGTGAAACACAAACAGTGCTGCTTGTCTGTCGATTAGACCCCCGGGGAGAACAGCGAGAGGGTCACAGCTCCTCCACACGCGATGTTGTTTGTCCCTGCTTTCACACCCCACTCTTCAGCTCCTCTTCTCCTCTCTACATTCAAGCTCATTCATCTGATCACACAAGTCTGTTCTTGGCAATCTTATTGTTTTTTTCTAAACGCAGTAAGTTTTGCAACAAGTCCCTGAACTCAGATGGCACTGGCCCCTGTCTCGAAGGATCTGCTCCCTGCAGACGAGCTCTAATAGACAGCAACAATCAATAACAGAGAAATCCATCTGTGCACTGAGAGGAGCCTGACGTAGCACAACCCAAAGTAAATATTCTTCAGTGCTGGATATTTCAATGTTCATGTGAACCTACGATCCTCAGCGATATGACAACCACCAATTATTCAACTTCACTGTAGCTGAGCCTTTAGAAACGATTCACTAATTGCCAAAACACGACGGAAACATTGTTAAATATTAAAGGTATTCATTTGCTTACTTTACATTTGACAGGCTAGCATTAGATACCAGTGGACAGCAAACCAAGGACCAAGCTGACGGTGGCTTCTTCTTCACCAACTTCTCATTTTCTGTTCCATCTGAAATGATACAGCAAGTTCTGCTGCACCATTTAATGTGGAAAGGAAAATCCTAATCCAAAGATTGGGAGCAAGAAAGCAACCTCAGCTTCATTTACGATGGTGAGTACAATAAATTAACCAGAAGCTTCCCTTTCTCATTTGTGATGCTCTTCTTCTTCTTCTTCTTCTTCTTCTTCTTCTTTCGGCTGCTCCCTTTAGGGGTGGCCACAGCAGATCATCTGCCTCCATCTTGCCCTATCCACTGCCTCCTCTACTTTCACACCAACCATCTCCATGTCCACCTTCACCACATCCATAAACCTTCTCTGAGGTCTACCTCTTCTCCTTCTACCCGGCAGCTCCATCTCCAACATTCTTTGACCAATATATTTCATTTGTGATGCTCTAAGTAGAGCTTTATCAGTCTGTTTTATTTATATAAGACAGGGGGGACCTGGCTTCCAGGTGGGAGGGCCTATGCACCCTTAGGGGTGGGTAAGACAGCCTAAAACCAGGTAATATACACTCACCAGTTACTTTATTAGATACACGTGTTCATGTGCTTGTTAACACAAATAGTTAATCAGCCAATCAACAAATCTGCAGCAGCTGTGTGACCCTATCATGTCAATATGGACCAAAATCTCTGAGGAACGTTTCCAACACCTTGTTGAAAGTGTGCCACGAAGAATTAAGACAGGTGTACCTAATGTACCTAAGGTGTACCTAATAAAGTGGCCAGTGAGTGTAGTTACTTCAAATATTAAAATGATGGTTAATTGACTGAAATATAGACTCAAGTAAAAGTGCCTTTTCAACAGCAACTGGTGCAGAAGGACAAAAGCAGCAGTTCAGCAGAGCTTCATAGACCTACAGACAGAACAGATGCTGTAACCACCATAACTTAATACCTTAACACTTAAACTAGTTTAGCAGATTACTGATGAGTCTGTAGAACAAATACACCCCTCCCTTCACTGCTCCTTCAGAAGCTCCGCCCCCCACGTTTGTTCATGCACGTGGCCAAGGTGAACGCCACTGAGCTAGCAAACAACGACACAGTGAGTGATGTAACTAACGTTGGCCGGGTGGGGGGTTAGCAAACCGTCGCTACAATTGCTGTTGTTTTCCTGTTCCACCTTAAATCGTGCAGGAGTTACGTACAGGCGACAGAACGGAACTGCTGCGGAATTTAAGGTGGAAAGGAAAATCAGCCTCATCAGCTTTCAGAGCTCTCTCCACTGTCGAACAAGCCCAGCTAGGAACCCAGCCCAGGAACGTCTTTCTCAATCTTTGTTCTTCAGATCTTCTCCTCTTTGGCTGTTTCTCGGTCGTCTGTCCTTCTCGAAAACGCATGGCATTCAGCTCATAGCCCCTCCCCTTCGCCCTGTCCTCTGTGAAAAACACAAACACTGTTTCTCGTCCCAAACCACTTTGTTTAAAAAGTGCTACTTTTTCTAAATCCCACAAACAGGAAAATTCCACCTCCGCATTTAACCCATCCATGAAGTGAAACACCACATACACACTAGTGAATACACATATATTAGGGGGCAGTGAGCACACTTGCCCGGAGCGGTGGGCAGCCCAATCCGCAGCGCCCGAGGAGCAGTTGGGGGTCAGGTGTCTTGATCCAGGGCACCTCAGTCATGGACTGTCAGCTCTGGGGATCGAACCAGCGACCTTCCGGTCACAGGGCCAGTTCCCTGACCTCCAGCCCACGACTTTCCCATTTACAGAGCCGGGGCTGCAAACAGAACGGATCTCTAGCAGACTGGGAGGAGATTTCCGCTGAGCCTGATAGAATGTGTGCTGGACTGAAATCATACACTGCACCTTTAAAGGGGCAGTCCAGCCTAATACAGATGAATGTTATTGTCATGGTATGCCGTATTATGTTAATAAAAATATAAAAATAAGAAAATATTTTAAAAATTTTAAAGTTCCTCCAACATTCAAGATACATCATCAGATGTGTTTTCCTAGTCTTTAGACTAGAAAGCTTCACTGTGCAGAGCACTGCGGTGCCTCGCTGCGAGGTGAGCAGGCATGTTTACACCAAAGGCAGCAGGGAGGGAGCTGGAGTTTCGTTTGAAGTAACAGTAGTGTCATTTTAAAATATTCAGGAAGGAACAAAACCCAGCAAAACATACATGACCATACGATCACTGTGATAGGCGCCTTAAACAAGCAAGCAGACAATAAATAAATAAATAAATAAATAAATAAATAAATAAAGGAGGCCACAAGCAGGTGGTTAACATGCCCACCAGGACGCTGTGCTGTGGCGCTGATGTTTGTAAGCAAAGCCGGTGAAGCAGCACACATTTGGAATGAAATGTATTAAGATGAGGTATGAGATAAAGGTGTGTTGTGGCCACTGTCCCTCAGTGTTTGGGAGATAACACACACGTGGGTAGCAAGAAACGCCTCGGGGGGGACAGGCTTTAGCATTCAGAAGCACACTATCAATAGAAGAGGTGGGGGGGGTGGGGGGGGGGGGGGGGTAATGTGGCAGCACAACTCCGTTAATAACACTAGCTTGTACTTCCTGGCTTCTTCAGCTAGCCTCATATGATTTACATAGTAAAGGTACTGTGTGTGTGTGTGTGTGTGTGTGTGTGTGTGTGTGTGTGTGTGTGTGTGTATAAAGGCTTTTCTGTCTATTTGCATACATTTAATCACATGTAGTCAGATACTGCAGCAGTAGTGAAGAACTATGTAAATATATTCATGTACATGAACACAAAAAGAGTAATTATCTTGGTTTCTCATGTTCTCCCAGATGAGCCAGAACACGGAGCACTTAGTTCAGCTCGGTTCATAAACACGATGGGTAAACAATCCATTTCAGTTCAGTTCAATTTCAATTTAAATGGAGGTTTTTACAACCAACATTATCGACATGCAGGTCCAAAACCTGAACTATATAACTATATATAACTATGATGGGCAAAATATGACAAAATATTATATATATATATATATATATATGTGTGTGTGTGTGTGTGTGTGTGTGTGTATATATATATATATATATATATGACTGATGGCCTACATGTGATTAATTATATATGACTATGAGGGGCTACATGTGATGAGCTGTATATGACTATGAGCTATGGCAATGAATATCACAGACTGTCTAAATTATTTACATTTTTACTGTCTAACTTGTGTAGTGTTAATTATTGGATGCTGTTCTAATAAGTTAGTTTACATCACAGAGAACCTTCTGATCTGCTGCGCAACACGACGTCTAGCTTGTCCAGCTTTAAGCTTAGTTCTGTTGAAGGTTGGCAGCTATTTTGCCAGCTGCTGCTCATTTTTCCTAAACATGTTTAAAGTGCACACGCTCAAAGATCAATCACAGCCTGGGTAAGCAAGCCTGAACGAACCGCTATGATGTGAGTTTACCGCGTCTGTGTTTGTCAGGTCTTGTGAAGCCGGAGCTCAGAAAGCCTGTCCAGGTGAACTCGCTTTGTGAGTCACGCCCCAGATCCAGTCTTAACCAGCCGCCCTCACTCCAACAGCTTAGACGACATAACCGTAATGGTAATGCTAATAACCAGTAATCGCAACTGTGATGGTAATAATCCAGAATTTGTTAGGTGGCCCCCTGGTGGCTGTGGGGCCCTTAGCAGCTGCTTAAAAGCCAGCACTGATCTGATTAGACTAATATACTATAGACTGATATGAATCCTGTGGAAATGCTGTAACGTAATATGGTCATGCCAATAAAGCCAATATTAGGGAGGGAGAGAGACACGTTGAGAGGGAGGGAGAGAGAGAGATGGGGAGAGACAGAGAGGGAGGGAGGGAGGGAGGGAGGGAGGGAGGGAGAGAGAGAAACATTATCCTCTTTAGTCTGGATTAAATGGGATGGTGTGTGACCTCAGTACTGTCTGAACTGTGAGATGATGCAGATGTGACAGGTGTGTGTTAGAGAACAGAAAGCACAGGGACATCAACTACGCCTTCTAACACACACACACACACACACACACACACACACACACACACACACACACAGATTTACTGAGGCCATTTACTTCTGTTCTACTTCTACACAGATTTACAGCATCTATTAATGCCATGACACAGAAAACGGAGCCTCTGAAACTTAAATCAGATCAACTGTGTCATATAAAAATGTTTTTTTGTCTACCTAATAATAATAATAATAATAATAATAATAATAATTTTATACCCCTCAACATGCTTTACTTTTTTTTTGGTACAGTGCTCTGTACCAATGTCTCTTAATAAAATTACATTAGTTATTGATTACAACCACATATTAAATAGCAAATGTTACATGTTCAATGCAACTTTGGACCAAGAAAAACTGTAATAGAACAGCCGGCATTGACCAGTTAACTACCACTAGTAATATGATCCCATTCATGATTTCAGCTTTCTTAAAAAATGTGGTTGTGAAAAAGTGGGGCTAAATATATTGACTGTAACATGTGCAGTCAAAAGATGTGATTGGGGCATCTGCCTTATTTACTGAGTTCACACTCAGTAATCACTCAGTAATCAGGTAAACAGGTGAATCACATTAAGCACACAGCTTTGCAATCTCAATACACAAACACTGACTGTAGAGGGTTTGTACTGAAGAGCTCAGTGACTTTAAAACTGGAACTGTGATAGGATGCCACCTCTGACATGACTCAGTTTGTGTGTCCGGCTAGATCTGCCCCAGACAACTGTAAGTGCTATTATTGTGAAATGCAAGTGTCTAGGAGCAACAACAGCTCAGCCATGAAGCTGTAGACCACCCAAACTCACAGAGTGGGACCGCCAAGTGCTGAAGAGCATAGAGTCTGTCCTCCGTTGAATCATTACACTGACTCCAGAAGCAACATCAGCAAAACAACTGCATGTTAGGATCTTAATTAAATGGCTTTCCATGGCTGAGCAGATGCACAAGCCTAAGATCCCTATGCACAATGCCAAGTGTTGGATGGAGTGGTGTAAAGCACTACCACTGGACTATATGGTCAGTCTAATAAACCATAATATCAGTCAGTCTAATAAATCAGTCTGGGTTAGCGAATGCCAGGAGAACGTTACCTGCCTGTCTGCACTGTGCCAGCTGTAAGGTTTGGTGGAGGAGGGATGATGATACAGGGCTGTTTTTCAGGGGTTGATCTAGAACCCTTAGTTCCAGTGAAGCGAATCTTCATGCTTCTGCAGACCAAGAGATTTTTGACAATTGTACACTTCTAATCTTGTGGGAACAGTTTGGGGAAGAACCTTTCCTGTTCCAGCGTGACTGAACTGGATGAGTTTGGTGTGGAAGAACTTGACTGACCCTCACAAAGCCCTGACCTCAACCCCAACACCTTTGGGATGAACTAGAACGGAGATTGTGAGCCAGGCTTTCTCGTCCAAGATCGATGTTCGACCTCTGAAACACTCTTCTGGATGAATGGACACACATTCCCATAAACACACTCTAAAATCTTGTAGAAGCTTCCCAGAAGAGTGGAAGCTGTTACAGCCGCAAAGGGGGACCAACTGCATATTAATACCTATGGGTTTAGAATGGGATTCATAAAAGCTCCTGCAGGTGTGATGTGTTGGTGTCCCGATACTTTTGTCCATGTAGTGTAGTAAGTAGTGAAGATATACTGTAAGACATTTTACAGCATTGAAATCACTATAACTGTATAAACACTGCCCTGCGATGGACTGGCGACCTGTCCAGGGTGTATCCTGCCTTCCGCCTGATGACCGCTGGGATAGGCTCCAGCACCCCCCGCGATAAACACAGTTTGTTCCTGTCCATGCACAGTAATACTGGACATGTTTAAAGCTAAATGGCGCAGAATAGTGTGTAGATAATATCTGTAAAACCCAGAAGACGCGCCCGCCGCCGCACTGTTGACATTTTGTCTAAGTAATACATGAACAAGCAGTCAATGCTGGCTATGACCTCCAAATCAAGATACCAAGAAAAGGTCAGTTTGATTGGACGTGTTGATCTTATAGTTATTGAGTACTGATTGTGGTATTGCCCTTAATGAGACAAACAGACATCTATAATTACCTTGTAAATACTGCAGCGGCACATACGCTCACTGGCCACTTTATTAGGTACCCCTTGCTAGTGAAAGGTTGGACCCCCTTTTGCCTTCAGAACTGTCTTAATTCTTCATGGCAGACTTTCAACAAGGTGTTGGAAACGTTCCTCAGAGATTCTGGTTGGTTATTTGAGTTCCTGCTGCCTTTCTATCATCTGGAACCAGTCTGCCCATTCTCCTCTGACCTCTCACATCAACAAGGCATGTTCATCCACACAACTGACCGCTCACTGGACATTTCCTCTTTTTCAGACTGTTCTCTGTAAACCCTAGAGATGGTTGTGCGTGAAAATCCCAGCAGATCAGCAGTTTCTGAAATACTCAGACCAGCCCGTCTGGCACCAACAACCAGCCAATAAACTCGCAGAAGAAGGTGTGACGTAAATGTAACGTAAAAAAATTAGCATACATCATCTAGAAGGTGAATATTTAAATCCTTAATTTCGTCAAGAATGTAGCTGGTTTCAGTGTCCAAAAGCGTTCTGTTATCTCGTGGTAATGCTGCCTGCTTGTTTTCCGGTACTGCTGTCTGTTTTTGCACATGCTCAGGCTGAGAATGTAAGGGCCCAGCCTGCGCCGCTGCCCGCCAGCAGAGGGCAACGGCAGAGAGGAGCCACCAGTTCAGGAAACTCCAATTTCCAGAAGCCCTCAGGCTGATTAGCCCAACTTGGCACACCTGTGGACTCCTCTACTTAAGGCTGGCAAACAACATCCCTTCCTCACACCTTTGTAGAGGGGTGAACAGTACGGTACTCAGCCCAGGTGGGCATTGAACGAAAAGAGGGCTGAGAAAACAAGAAAGAGTAATTGCCCCAAAGCTACTTAAGAGTTGACCTTCCTCTCGATCACAGAGGAAGTGTCTTCTGTTTTCTGATGATCTTTTTCTATCTGAGCCTTTGTTTGAGTGCTGCTTTCAGCATCCCCTTTGTTTGCCCTTTTCCCGCCCTTTTAATTTCACATTCATTGAGGTGTTTTCCTGTTTTTGCTTGTGCTTCCCGTTGGCACAGTCTCTCGGCTCACACTCCATCACCTCGATAAATGAATTTAAGACCCTTTCTCACAGGTTCCCCTCTCTGCACTCGGGTCCCCCAACCTGCCGTCCCACAACAGAGAAATCTGAAAGAAATCAGAGTGAGAGTCTACAGCACTGAGAAATCTGATTACTGAGCTCAGATCCAGCCTCTTTATCGGATTTCTCACTCGGATTTCTAGATGGGAGTGTGGTGTTCACATGGCCATTTGAGCAATCGGATAGTTGGATAATCCGATTATGATCGGATTACTGAGTGCACGTAAACACACATTGTATTGTAAACGGAAGCTTTTGAGACAATAAACGCTTGAGACGTCTGGTTACCATCACCACTGGTGTGAGCACTTCACATCAAAGCACTCTTACTGGCTTTGTTTACCTCTTACGACCCAATAGGGCGTCTACAACAAAACACGGACGCCCAAAGTGGACAAACCTGTCGTGCCTTTTTGTTTTAGAGCTGAAAATCGCAGCAGATGGTGGGAGCAGTGAACAAGCCGCCTGTACAGAGCAGCGGGCAGTGAGAGAGACGGTAAACAGCTCCGCGCCTTCACTGCCCTCAGAAGCAGTAATGAGGAGAGCGATTCAGTTCACAGAACCGATTCTTTCAAACTTTCTGATCCAACGACTCGGGCGTCGGATACATTTGTTCTCGAGTTGATTGAAGTTTGTAGTCGGTTCACAGCTCGGTTCAGTGAGTCGGTCTCGCCAGATCTGCTCAATAGCAGATTTGGTTCAAGCGCTAAAGAGCCTTTAATAAATCAACTGAAGTAAAATATGAAGTATTTTAAATTTAAGAAAATGTTGATATTAAATTATCTTATGAGTCTTCAGGTCATATCCCGGATGTAGACGATGTATTTGATTCAGTTGGTCATGTGAATCGGTTCGACGGACTCATCTAAAAGATCCGGTTCCAAGGAGCGATTCTTTTTTCACGACTTGCTCTCCGCTGCTCAGGAGAGTGAGGGAGGCTCAAGCGCGCGACAGGGAGCAGCACCTCGCGCCAGGCAGCCTAGCCGAGCTCGACCTGCCAGTCGGTTCACTGAACCCGCTTTAATATAACCTCCTTTTCCTCCAAGCAGCGCAGCTCGGATTAGTCTGCGCGTTTCCGCGCTGCTTGCGGGGCTCGGAGCGTCTGCGGCTCGGCAGAGCCTCTAATCTGCCTGTGTGGAGTTTAAGGTTTTGAGGCAGCTGCCTCGGACTGACTTCTGGACCATATATGTTGAACAGGGCTGCGCGGAGTCTCTACTTTCTCTGCTGCGGCTCCTGGTGAAGGTCTGGCGAGGCTGTCGGCGTCACGGGATGCTGTCCGTCTCCGCCGCCGCCTGACAGTCGGGTCAGTCCCTCTGATGTTTATCTGGACCTCCACCCAGTTCCTCTCACCCTGAAGGCGCTGCGGACCGAACAACTTCACATTACAGCCTCTGGACGCGGAGTATCGCCGGGCGGCGAGCCATGAGGCGCTTGTTGTGACCGGAGTGTCGGACGCTCTTCACGCCGCTTCCAGAATGTTCAAGCGAGGTAAGAGCGCGATTTCCCGCTTAAAGAGTGGGGTAGTGGGGGGTAGTGGGGTAGTGGGGTGGGGGGGTCGGCGGGGTCTTTATTCTCGTGCTTCCTCAAGCCTGTTCGGTGTGGTCTCGCGGAGCCGCCGAGCTCGCGCGCACCGTGAAGTGGGTCGAGACTTTTCACGCCCTGCTCAGTAGCGATGTCCGCTCGGTCAGTGAACCTGCCCCGCGCCCCCGGGTGGACACGCGCTGTGGGCTGGAGCTTCGTGTGTAACTGTCTGTATAACCTCTGCTGAAATAGACGCGGACGGTGCCGCACTGCAGCGCAATCACCGCAAACCTGCGCAAACACGGAGCGCAATGATGAAGCGCAGCGCTCATAACGCAGTAATGAACACTGACGCCTCAGAGACGCTGACCACAACTCCGATCCGGACCCGGAGCGCACGGAGCAATGCTCAGCTCAAACGCTCTGGCGCTGTGAGGCGCGCGCTGACTGCGTTTCGGTCAGGTCGGCTCTGGCGCTGCGAGGTGAAGAGCTGAGCGTGTTTTGGTCAGATCTGCTCTGGCGCTGTGAGGTGAAGAGCTGAGGGTGTTTTGGTCAGGTCGGCTCTGGCGCTGTGAGGTGAAGAGCTGAGGGTGTTTTGGTCAGATCTGCTCTGGCGCTGTGAGGTGAAGAGCTGAGGGTGTTTTGGTCAGATCTGCTCTGGCGCTGTGAGGTGAAGAGCTGAGGGTGTTTTGGTCAGATCTGCTCTGGCGCTGTGAGGTGAAGAGCTGAGGGTGTTTTGGTCAGGTCGGCTCTGGCGCCCCGAGGTGAAGAGCTGAGGGTGTTTTGGTCAGGTCGGCTCTGGCGCCCCGAGGTGAAGAGCTGAGGGTGTTTTGGTCAGGTCGGCTCTGGTGCTGCGAGGTGAAGAGCTGAGGGTGTTTTGGTCAGATCTGCTCTGGCGCCCCGAGGTGAAGAGCTGAGGGTGTTTTGGTCAGATCTGCTCTGGCGCCCCGAGGTGAAGAGCTGAGGGTGTTTTGGTCAGGTCGGCTCTGGCGCCCCGAGGTGAAGAGCTGAGGGTGTTTTGGTCAGGTCGGCTCTGGCGCCCCGAGGTGAAGAGCTGAGGGTGTTTTGGTCAGATCTGCTCTGGCGCCCCGAGGTGAAGAGCTGAGGGTGTTTTGGTCAGATCTGCTCTGGCGCCCCGAGGTGAAGAGCTGAGGGTGTTTTGGTCAGATCTGCTCTGGCGCTGCGAGGTGAAGAGCTGAGGGTGTTTTGGTCAGGTCGGCTCTGGCGCTGCGAGGTGAAGAGCTGAGGGTGTTTTGGTCAGGTCGGCTCTGGCGCCCCGAGGTGAAGAGCTGAGGGTGTTTTGGTCAGGTCGGCTCTGGCGCCCCGAGGTGAAGAGCTGAGGGTGTTTTGGTCAGGTCGGCTCTGGCGCCCCGAGGTGAAGAGCTGAGGGTGTTTTGGTCAGATCTGCTCTGGCGCCCCGAGGTGAAGAGCTGAGGGTGTTTTGGTCAGATCTGCTCTGGCGCCCCAAGGTGAAGAGCTGAGGGTGTTTTGGTCAGATCTGCTCTGGCGCTGCGAGGTGAAGAGCTGAGGGTGTTTTGGTCAGGTCGGCTCTGGCGCTGCGAGGTGAAGAGCTGAGGGTGTTTTGGTCAGGTCGGCTCTGGCGCTGCGAGGTGAAGAGCTGAGGGTGTTTCGGTCAGGTCGGCTCTGGCGCTGTGAGGTGAAGGGCTGAGGGTGTTTTGGTCAGGTCGGCTCTGGTGCTGCGAGGTGAAGAGCTGAGGGTGTTTTCGTCAGGTCGGCTCTGGCGCTGCGAGGTGAAGAGCTGAGGGTGTTTTCGTCAGGTCGGCTCTGGCGCTGTGAGGTGAAGAGCTGAGGGTGTTTTGGTCAGGTTGGCTCTGGCGCCCCGAGGTGAAGAGCTGAGGGTGTTTTGGTCAGGTCGGCTCTGGTGCTGCGAGGTGAAGAGCTGAGGGTGTTTTGGTCAGGTCGGCTCTGGCGCCCCGAGGTGAAGAGCTGAGGGTGTTTTGGTCAGATCTGCTCTGGCGCCCCGAGGTGAAGAGCTGAGGGTGTTTTTGTCAGATCTGCTCTGGCGCCCCGAGGTGAAGAGCTGAGGGTGTTTTCGTCAGGTCGGCTCTGGCGCTGTGAGGTGAAGAGCTGAGGGTGTTTTGGTCAGGTTGGCTCTGGCGCCCCGAGGTGAAGAGCTGAGGGTGTTTTGGTCAGGTCGGCTCTGGTGCTGCGAGGTGAAGAGCTGAGGGTGTTTTGGTCAGGTCGGCTCTGGCGCCCCGAGGTGAAGAGCTGAGGGTGTTTTGGTCAGATCTGCTCTGGCGCCCCGAGGTGAAGAGCTGAGGGTGTTTTGGTCAGATATGCTCTGGCGCTGTGAGGTGAAGAGCTGAGGGTGTTTTTGTCAGGTCGGCTCTGGCGCCCCGAGGTGAAGAGCTGAGGGTGTTTTCGTCAGGTCGGCTCTGGCGCCCCGAGGTGAAGAGCTGAGGGTGTTTCGGTCAGGTCGGCTCTGGCGCCCCGAGGTGAAGAGCTGAGGGTGTTTTGGTCAGATCTGCTCTGGCGCTGCGAGGTGAAGAGCTGAGGGTGTTTTGGTCAGGTCGGCTCTGGCGCTGTGAGGTGAAGAGCTGAGGGTGTTTCGGTCAGGTCGGCTCTGGCGCTGTGAGGTGAAGGGCTGAGGGTGTTTTGGTCAGGTCGGCTCTGGCGCCCCGAGGTGAAGAGCTGAGGGTGTTTTGGTCAGGTTGGCTCTGGCGCCCCGAGGTGAAGAGCTGAGGGTGTTTTGGTCAGGTCGGCTCTGGTGCTGCGAGGTGAAGAGCTGAGGGTGTTTTGGTCAGGTCGGCTCTGGCGCCCCGAGGTGAAGAGCTGAGGGTGTTTTGGTCAGGTCGGCTCTGGCGCCCCGAGGTGAAGAGCTGAGGGTGTTTTGGTCAGATCTGCTCTGGCGCCCCGAGGTGAAGAGCTGAGGGTGTTTTGGTCAGGTCTGCTCTGGCGCTGCGAGGTGAAGAGCTGAGGGTGTTTTGGTCAGATCTGCTCTGGCGCTGCGAGGTGAAGAGCTGAGGGTGTTTTGGTCAGGTCGGCTCTGGCGCTGTGAGGTGAAGAGCTGAGGGTGCTTTGGTCAGATCTGCTCTGGCGCCCCGAGGTGAAGAGCTGAGGGTGTATTGGTCAGGTCGGCTCTGGCGCTGTGAGGTGAAGAGCTGAGGGTGTTTTGGTCAGGTCGGCTCTGGTGCTGCGAGGTGAAGAGCTGAGGGTGTTTTGGTCAGGTCGGCTCTGGCGCCCCGAGGTGAAGAGCTGAGGGTGTTTTGGTCAGGTCGGCTCTGGCGCCCCGAGGTGAAGAGCTGAGGGTGTTTTGGTCAGGTCGGCTCTGGCGCTGCGAGGTGAAGAGCTGAGGGTGTTTTGGTCAGATCTGCTCTGGCGCTGCGAGGTGAAGAGCTGAGGGTGTTTTCGTCAGGTTGGCTCTGGCGCCCCGAGGTGAAGAGCTGAGGGTGTTTTGGTCAGATCTGCTCTGGCGCCGCGAGGTGAAGAGCTGAGGGTGTTTTCGTCAGGTTGGCTCTGGCGCCCCGAGGTGAAGAGCTGAGGGTGTTTTGGTCAGATCTGCTCTGGCGCTGTGAGGTGAAGAGCTGAGGGTGTTTTCGTCAGGTCGGCTCTGGCGCCCCGAGGTGAAGAGCTGAGGGTGTTTTCGTCAGGTTGGCTCTGGCGCCCCGAGGTGAAGAGCTGAGGGTGTTTTCGTCAGGTCGGCTCTGGCGCCCCGAGGTGAAGAGCTGAGGGTGTTTTCGTCAGGTCGGCTCTGGCGCCCCGAGGTGAAGAGCTGAGGGTGTTTTCGTCAGGTTGGCTCTGGCGCCCCGAGGTGAAGAGCTGAGGGTGTTTTCGTCAGGTCGGCTCTGGCGCTGCGAGGTGAAGAGCTGAGGGTGTTTTCGTCAGGTTGGCTCTGGTGCTGCGAGGTGAAGAGCTGAGGGTGTTTTCGTCAGGTTGGCTCTGGTGCTGCGAGGTGAAGAGCTGAGGGTGTTTTCGTCAGGTTGGCTCTGGTGCTGCGAGGTGAAGAGCTGAGAGTGAACATTCCATAAACAGCTTTGTGGACTCCCAGATGAGGTGTGACTCCCAGGTGAGGTGACGGTGTAGTTGCTACAACAGAGACCAAGTTTTGTAGATCGTGATGTGTGTGTGTGTGTGTGTGTGTGTGTGTGTGTGTGTGTGTGTGTGTGTGTGTGTTTTGCCATGGAATGGCACTAATCTGCATGAAGGAGAGGCTGGAGCGTTTCAGCAGCTGTGTGGAGATAAAGATGATGTCCAATCTGTCTTTTATGCTTAAAATGATAAGTGTGGTGCTTTAAACAAATGGATGTCTGCCTGTCTGTCTGTCTGCCTGTCTGTCTGCCTGTCTGTCTGCCTGTCTGTCTGCCTGTCTGTATTCAGTGGCTACTTCATTATGTATACATACATTACAACTTGTACAAGTGCAACACACACTAACGTGTCACCATGATGTTGGCGTCACTGCGGTGCTCAGAATGACCCGTTGCCTGAATAATGCCCGCTCAGTGGAGGCCCTGTTGGTGTCTGCTAACTGATTATGTAATTGTAGAACTACAAGATGCGCCTATACGGTAAGTGGCCCGGATGAAATGGACATTGAGTGCAGATACAAAGTAGATTTCCTTAATGAAGTGTCCAGGTCTGCACGACAGGAACGCTGCGTTTTGGTAAAGTTTGGTAAAATGGTTGGAGGTCATGATGATTATGAGAAGCTAGACATGATTCTAAAGTATTGTGCCTCTGACTGGACGATACAGTTTCCCTCACAAAGTGACCGTGAGAACAATCATCACATTAGAGGCGCTTTAACAGGCTTACACTTCAGGATGGAGCACTTTTTGAACTGTGTGTGTTTCGTAACTTCGTAAGCCAAATGGTTGAATTGCTTGCTCACCGGGCTGTGAGCCCAGGGCAGGTAGGCACTAGCTGGGCTGCATTAAAGCACCTGTTGAGCTTCTAACACTGCACTCCCACCAATCCGAACCACTTTGGCACTTTGTGTGAAGGTAATTGGGTTAATTCTGTGCCTGCAGCCCTTCAAAGGGAATTCCACTGATTTTCCAAAATTCTGTCGTCATCGTTTGATCTGAAATGTTGCTTTTGTAGAGAAAGTTACAGACTTGGACGTCTTTCCAGTGGTGGTGATGGGAACCAGGTGTCACCGTGACTGCAACACAGATATAGACACTTTATTTACCATGCAGAACCACCAGAGAACCTCCAGAAGTTTTTATTTGTAATGCTGTAAAGCCGGTGGTGAATCGGTGAAAAGGCTTTAAAAGGTTTTTTGGGACTACTTTGGGACACAGTGCCCTGCATGTGTCTCTCCACCATGAACTGATTAAAATAAATGTGTTTACAAGACATTTAGGCCAAAACATTAATACAAAACTATCATAAAACAGCGTCTCAGCCATCAGGCAGTGAGTTCATAGGCATTTTGTGTAATAACCTTCTGTGAGGAGCCTTTAGAGGTGGACATCTGGTTCCTATCACCACCACTGTGAGCGGTTCTGACTCCACAATGGAGCGTTTCACACCAAACCACTCCGAATGACCTTGTTTACATATTAACTGTTGGATTATGTAGGCGTTTTAAAACGGTCTCCCCTTTACTGAGGTGTTTGTTGGGACAGTAATAAAAACGTGATTCATCATGCAGCCCTATATAAATATATACAGCAAGCCAGGGTCTTCCTGGCTGTGGAGAGTGGCTATAGAGTCAGTTTCACTAATGCTTCAGCGGCAGCTTTTGAACAGCCTGCTTAGTGAACTGGCTCCTTCATTTTCTCTTCATTACAGACCTGGCAAGGCAGTGTGTGGGCTCGGGGTGTGGAGAGATAGCAGGATGGGATGGTGGGAGGGAGTGAGAGAGAGAGAGAGAGAGAGAGCATGACGCATCAGCCTCTCTCCGATTTAAAAAATAACACAGTAAACACAGTAAAACCAGTGGCAGGTTAAGAGAGGTATGGCTGCTGTTGGCTGCCTGTTCATGGCTGTGCAGTCCAGGCCTGTGAGGCTCTGGCACAGAGTTAACTCCATGGGAAGATGGTGAGGTTCACTGTGGGCTGGATGTCTGCGAAGCATATAGTGTATCGTGTCACATGCGCTCCTCATTAATCACACTATGCATATATATATATATATATATATATATATATATATATATATATATATATATATATATATATATATATATATATATATATATATATATATATCTCTCGCTGTTGTGGTATCAAAACTTCGTATCTCCAAAACTGTAACATTACAGGAGAAGGCAAAAACTTTTAATGAAAGTCAATGGAACCAGAATTTTTTCTAAGTCATTTTAGGTCCAATCATCATGGAATTTACACACAATATATAGGACTATGGGTGTTTTCAAATTATGTCAAAAATTGAAAAATGACAATAGTGGAGATACGAGGTTATATATATATAATTTCTTTGGTATTATGCAGCTCTTAGTGGAGAAGCCTTGTTTGAATCCGATTTGCACCCTCACCACCCACAGATGGTGGGAGATGAGACCCCTTGAGGGTTATTTTGGTGTAGTGTTGTGTGTATTGAGAAGAAAATGTCTGAGTTATGACGAGTTAAACAGAGAAAATCCTGAAATAAGCAGATTCTGATTCTGAGAAATTTACATGGGAGTGAATGGGGCAGTTTTCTGGGCCTGGTGCCAAACAAACGCTCATAACTCTAAAGCTAATTGATAAAACGAGGAGATATTTTGAGGTTTCAGAAAGGACGAGTTTCTCTACCATTTAACACTGAAATGGATTTTAAAGCAGATTCCCTGCGTGATCGGCTGTCTGTGAGACTGAGTGGCCTGCTGTGACGTCACTGATGTCAGTTAGAATCTGAAGTTCTGAACTTTCCGCTGTTCACTTCTTATGGGAGGTTTTTCATTTTTAAACTTAATTTTATTTAAAACTACCAATCCCATCGACTCCAAACATACAGAGCACAAGTCACAGCGCCGAGACCTTCGGAACGCGGTTTAAGCGGTTCGGGCTGTATTAATCGCAGGAGAGTGTGGACGAAGAAGAAGAAGAAGTGTGAGAGAGAAGAACTGAGTAAGCGCTCTAATTAATCTGATTTGATTTAACATCCTAAAATAACTTATAGGTGACTGGTACCTGCCTGTTCATGTGAGAAATACTAGTATCCCTGTGGTTTGCATGAAATGAATCAATAAATGAATGACGGGTTTTGGCCTAGTCTGAAATATCTTTAATAGCCAATCGTCTCTTCGATACTGACACATTTCCAAAACAATTATCTGACGTTACTGTACAACTCAAGTATCTCTTAATCGTAGTGAAGCATCTTTTCAGCTTCCCAAAGCAAATGGGGTTTTGATAGTACGGTTAGAATCCACTCATCAGCAGTTTCTTATTTCGTGAGCTACAGCAGAGAAATAATTAATATCGAATTATGCTGTGATTTATAAACTGTATTAATGGCTACTTCTGAAGGTTAACTACATGATGAGCAAATTCTGCCTGTTGACCTACTTTAATATCTCAATTAATGAGCATAATCCCTCTCCGTCTCACACACACACACACACACACACACACACACACACACACACACACACACACACACACACACACACACAGCACCTGTGACTGAATCTCCTCCTCCCCAGATTGCAGTCCCTCCATTAAGGATGACACCCTGGGAAGCTCTGTGTCTGTACGGTCACTGTGTGTGTGTTGGTGACCGGTTGTGGCTGATGTCCGCTGTGTGATTTGTCCAGCTGCCTCTGACGTGACTGAATGACATGAAATGTCCTAATGATCTAAGTGTGGATGGCTGGCTGCCCGTGGGACGCGGTTATTGTGAAAACACAATGATCTCTAACTAAAAACCCACCCTGCATACTGAGCAGCGTTCGGCTTATGAATTATAAATTAACGGCGCCGTAACTCTGCATATTGTGGAAATGAGCGGCGACCCCTTTGATAACCCTGTGCTGATATTATGGTCTATTAAAGGCGGTACTATATACGGCAGCCTGTGATGCTCATATTGAATTTACTGTTTCATGTTCAGTGTTTTAACTCTGGCGTGCGTTTGTACAAACCACCAGTCGCACGGAAAAAACAGCATCAGCCGGAAACATCGCGTTCCATGCATGTTTTATTCCTCCTTCAAGTAGAAGATCAGATACTTCTCCGCAGAGGTGGACGAGTTAAAGTTGAGACCCCCAAGGTAAAATATTCCTCCAGTAAAAGTAGAAGTTCCTCCTTTTAGACCTCCACTGGAGTAAAAGTACTAAAGTATTTACCTTCAAATGTACTTAAGTATAAAGTAAAAGTACTAAAAGAGGAATTCTGGCTCTGATGTCCTGTTATCATTTTTATAACCAGACTGGCTTCATGAACTCATTTCAGGTGAAAGTCCTCCAGCGTCTCTCTTGGTAAACCAGTCTTTTAATAGAACGTCATTAATTAGTGACGCTGACGTCTATTAAAATGATCAGAAGCACAAAACACTGAAGGTAAACAGTTTCCATCAGGGAGAACCGAGTGGCTCTGAAATCACTTTTTACACACAAGCAAAGTTTCAGTTTCAGATTTATTTACAACTTAGTTCCAAGTTTAAGTTGAATAAAAACTGGCTTTAAACTCAGGATCACAGATGAGCTCCTTTACTATGTTGATCTGTAGGCGTCTGTTCATAAACATAAACCAGCCCAAACTCATTTACTATAAAATGAAATGGTGTTTGTAGAAATTCAGAAAAAAGCCGCGTCAGTCTCGACTGCATATGTGGACATATTTCTATATTGAGCTCTATTTACACAAAGTTAGGTTAGTTCATCATTTATGTTGAACAGACTCTCCCAAAGTTTTACGCTGCTGCGCTGACGTTGAACCGCGTGCTGCACTGGGTCGGTATGACCAACAGGTCAAAACCAGCTCTAAACAAAGTGACCGCTGGGCCCTGATTGGTGCTCTGGCTTTGCGCTTCTTTCGTTTTGACATGTGACGTTTTTATACACACAGAAACCAAAAGGAACGACAGATTTCTCAAAATGTAGGAGGAAAAAGTCGGATATTAGACTCTGAAATGTAGTGGAGTGAAAGGAAAAAGTCCAGAACAGAGAAACTTCAGTACAGATACACCAAAAATACTAAAGTACAGAAACTAATTACATTTACTCAGATACTCAGTTACTCAGTTACTGTCCACCACTGCTTATCCAATGTGTGAGAAATAGATTTGACTAGCTGCCCAAACAAAGATGGAGTTGAGCATTTCCAGCAGTTGAGGGAGAAACTCCGTCTTTACTGCGCTGCAAACTCAGTTAATCTGCTTTTTACCTTACGTACGTTGAGGCTGAGGCCCGCGCGCCACAGCTCGGTACAGTAAAAATAGCCTCAGCCCAGCGTCCTCTCCCTCAAACCAGATGATTAACCCTAACTCTCAGCAAACATTTGCCCTGCGCTCCCTCTTTGGAGTGCTAATTAAATCAGAGGGGTGGGAAGGCCTGGTCATTAGCCGGTGATAATTAGGACGCAATGAAGAAGAAAACAAATGAAGGCCTGTTGTCTCGTAGCCCGTCGAGTGATTAATAATGGATGGGGCGAGGATGAAGAGGGTAATCACATGCTGAAAGGTCAGCGGTGACGTGAAGCAGCTTTGGAGAGGACAGCGCGCTGGCGGGGGGCTATTTGTGGAGAACCGGCTATGCTGGGAGTGAAGATGCTGAATGATATTTCCATGAGATTAACTTTAAAGCGAGGTGATGGTGGATCTCATGCACGTGGGCCAGCACGCACAGCTGCATCTCACGCGCCTCTGAGCGCCCTAATAATCATCTGTCTTCACTGTAAAATGAGTGTTAGCTAACCATTTTGGGAGCGCTGAAAAATCTTCCCACTCTTTTTAAAGATCGCGAGTTAAAGCAGGAAACTGTCCCCGTTCAGATTCAGCTCTTGCTGTTTGAAGTGTCATTGTGAATATTTTAAGTCCTGACGCTGCAGAAGGAGAAAAAAGTCGCGGAGCCTCCTGGATCCTGACAGGAAGAGAATATAGGTCTCATTATCCCACGTTACTTAATGGAGGAATAAGCGTGTGCCGTCTGCGTGTCCCCCGCCCCCCTTTTCCACACCAGTGTTCGGATCTCTAGCAGTGGGAGAAGAAAAGAAACTGCACACCTCCGACATCAAGAGCCTCTTGACAGGAGCCAGCAGGAACACTGATTCAACATGGCAGCCTTCGTTTTCCCTCAAACCCGACATAAAGACGTGTTGAAATAGCAATCGAACTCTTTCAGTTTAGCGGGAGTGGATCTGAAAGGTGAGCGTTCGCCGCTCCCCCGCAGCTTTGAGAGGAGAACTCTTGCGAGTGGGCCCTGCAACAGCGTCTCATCTGGAGAGAGGGTTGTGGGACTGTCGTCTCTTCCTTCTCGTGCTGTCAAGTCAGCCTGACAGGGTTCGCGTTGAGCCACCGCTGGAGGAAGCGGCGAACGCAGCAGAGCCAAAGCATACGGGGGCTTTTACAATCATTGCCTCTGTCTCAGGCAGGTCCCTCCGGAGCCGGGCAGGCGACTGTCACTCAGATGGCCCGAGCTAAAAAGAGAGGAGGGCCGAGGAGGAGAGGTAATGGACGGGGGTTCGGGGGCCATATCACTGTTCTGTCATCTAGACCCCAATCAGAGAGCCTTACTCTCCCCAGAGGAGCAGGGCAAAGGGCCAGCGCTTGTCTGTAGCTCTCCTGCCCAGAGAAAGACAGCGAGGCAGAGAGAGGAAGACAGTGAGGACACTGCAAACCAGACGAGCATCTTTAATGTAGGAAATAGATCCAATATTTCACGTGAGATTATCGTGGGAATATTATTCTACATATTTTGAGATGTTATTCTTTGCTCATGATCTGACAGCGTGGAAAGGTTTGTTTCACTTGATGAGACCACTTCATATGTACAGATGTGTACTGAAGGGCAGCAGCTGTAAAGGTTCACGACACCTACATAAGCTTAATGACAACCGTCATAAACCTGTACAAGGTTCATTCTACAGAGACGTCCGTTTTTGTGTCCCTAGCATTTGCAGATATATTACACTTCAAAAACATGCCAGGGTTACAATTTATTTATATTTAAAATAAAAGAATTAATTATTTTAACAATCTTCTTTTTGAGCTTCTTCTTCCGCCTCAATTTAGCAATATTGGTTTTCAAACCAATCGTATAGAATTCTAATCACCGCAGAAGAGCTCGTCCCGACAGTCGTGTGTGAAGGCTGGAGCCGTATTTTGAAGAAAAAAATGTGATTTATTCCATACATGACTATGAAATGGAGTCACTGGAGTTACTGGTATTAAAAAATAATTAGTTGAAATAAAAGTCACGCCGATGACGTCACTCGACCTCCTTTGGCCTGTTCTCTGAGGATCTATGGAGAAAAGCTCATGGTGAGTCCACTGTGTCTCTCAGTTCTCAGAGATCTTCTCATTCAGCTCATGATCTCATATGAAGCTTCTAGCTGACGTCACTGGTGTGACCGACTTTATTCTGAGGTCACTGTGAAAAAATAGAAACACAAATGGATTAAATTCCATATTTTAGTGGACGTTCCCTGATGGACAGCGTGTGGTTTGATGTTCTGTAAAATGCATTGATCATTAATAACGTCTCTGGTGTTTCCTTTATTATGTGGAACACCGATGACGGTCAGGAACACCAGTGACTCCTGTGGAGAGACAGGAAAGTGGACGCTTCTGTAGAATGACCCCTAAACGTTTCTAAAGGCTTATTCCAACAATGTGATTTCATTTTAGAAAAGATATTCTGTGGGTGTCAAAGCGAATGAATGGATGCTCATCTGAAAGCTGAAACTGTACGGGATGAAGTCATGAGAGGCTTATGTATGTATTGGGAATTTCCCCGCTGTGGGACTAATACAGGATCATCTTATCTTATGTGTCAGACTTCTTGCCCTTCACCATTTTCTTACAACATTCTCATATGAGAAATATTACATGTGATGCCCACATTTAACCCTCGTGTGGTGCTGGTGTGTGTTTGTTACTCAGTGGTCTGCTGGACCCACCACGTTGTTTTTAAATCAGTACAGCCATAACAATTTATATAAAAATACCAGATGTTTAAAATAACACAAGTGGTCAGTGTAGGGTTCTCCTTTAGCAGCTGTAGCCAGTCAGCAGCCTGTCCGTGTTGTACACACACACACACACACACACACTAACAGCAGGCCATGTAGGAGGAGAACAGAGTGAAGGACACAGCACCTCCTCACTTTTACCCCCCGTGGGTTCAGCCCAGCACCACATGTGTAATATAAATGTGTGGGGGGTGAACAGAGTGAAGACCCTGAAAATGGGTTATTTTATATGTTCTTCACAGAAAATGAGCAAAGGCCCAGAATCCAAGGGTGAAATAATAATAAATCATCATTTTTTCATTTGGTAAACACTGAAAACGGGTCCTACAGACCTGAACACCACACGAGGGCCAAGATGATTTCCCTTGCCTACATATTTTTGCTGTGGTCGAGAGAAACGGACAAAAAGAGTGAAAGAGTGGTTGTAACAAAAATGGGAAAAAACG
>NC_051228.1:39788658-39791158 GCF_015220715.1 Pygocentrus nattereri
GGATGGCAAACCTGGCAGGATGTTTTATTTTTGAAGTAAACTTGTTTTGGCCCTTTTCCTTCCACCTGTTCACTTAAACAGGTGAATAATTGGATCCACCTGGTTCGGGGAACAGGTGGAAGGAGAACATTTGTCTCCTTTTACTTTCTGAAGCCAAAATCTTCCACCCCTTGGTTTCCATTTGGTTTGTAAAAATCCCCAAATTAAAATGCTGAAATTGTCCATTTTAAACTCTTAGTCGCTGTTGTGTTTTGAATCTGTGCTGTGGTACAAACCCAAAACAACAGAAATTGTCACTGTCCATTTACTTACGGACTGCACTACGTATTGACTCAGGGCTCATTAATGAACGTGGAGCGACTGAATGCAGCCGGCAGATCGTGCTGATAGAGCAGCGCAGCAACGTTCACCATGAGTTGTTACGGGACAACAGTGTAATCTCATTGGAGAACCTCCGCACAACATAAACACAGATGAAAATGACTAGTTCAAGACAGTATCAGCAGAGTTGAGCTCCTGCTTTGAATCAGAAAGCATGTAATATTAGTGTTTGCAGTAGAACTGTGAACTTGATCAAGCTTCAACTTTGAGTGGATTTCCTGGGTTCTGATTGGAGACGCTGTGTACAGTTTCAGCCAATCCAGACTTTGTTCACACAGCAGGTAGAAGTGCCCCACGTCTGATTTTCTCACTAAATCAGATGGTTTTTGTTTGGCTGTTCACAATGTCTTTTTAATCTGACAGCTGGGCTCATCACCCAGAATGTGTTCGAGCTCATCGTAAAAAGGCCATGGTCACCTCTTCGGTTCGCATCCTCGGATTCTTTAAACTTTGCTTTCAGACTTTTAACCGTTCTTTTTGACGCTGCGTCCTCGTTCGGGAACATTTCTTTAGAAATCCCTTCAAACATGAAGGGTTTTTCAATGAGTCTCTAATTTTTGTACAGAAACATCAGCCTAAATGTTTGAGTCTCAGCAGCACGGAATTATGACAAATGTTGAGTTGGTTTGATGTAAAAATCAGATGCCGTTCAGACAGTCAGCGAGTCACGCTGCCACATATCGAGCAGCTTTTGAGGGTTTTTGAGATTCATTTGAAGAAGCCGAGCCTCACTCCTGTCCCTGGGCTTTAGGGTTAGTGTCGACACGGTCAACAGTAAGAAAAACCTTACTTGATATCTGCATCTTTGTCATTGGCTGATCAATTTGAGTGTAATCACTCACGTCACTGATGTTATTTTAAGGCTCATATGTTGTTTTTAACGGCATGAAGGCAGGTGTGTGTCTGTAAAGAGTCAGATGTTAAAACTGATTTGGCTGTTTAGTCAGTCAGTCACCCTTATTAGTCCCACAACGGGGAAATTTCACCTCCGTATTTAACCCATCAGTGCAGTGAAACACCACATACACACTAGGGGGCAGTGACCACACTTGCCCGGAGCGGTGGGCAGCCCTATCCACGGCGCCCGGGGAGCAGTTGGGGGTTAGGTGTCTTGCTCAAGGGCACCTCAGTCATGTGCTGTCGGCTCTGGGGATCGAACCGGAGACCTTCCAGTCCCGAGGCCGGTTCCCTGACCTCCACCGCACAGCTGCCTCAGTACCAGTATTTCAGTACCACATATGAAAGCGTCTCAAATCAGAAGCGGAAACGTCGGATTCAGTCAGTATATCTGTTCACACAGACACATAGACACACATCTGAGTCACATATGAAGACTCGGGCCACTTTTACTTCCGTGTGAGCAGAGCCTAAAAAATTGTCTTAATGGAGCTCCTTTAAATGTGATCTACTGGACATGGCTTCTTATCATAACCAATGACCCTCCAAGTGTCTGAATGCATTGGCCTGTGGAAATAAAGACCGACATTTTCCGCACAGAAATCAGTATCAACCTGTGTGGCTTCGCTGTTTATTCTGCACTGAAATTGTACCATAAACAAATGCCTCACTCGTTACGTGCAGATGCTGTCTTATTTCATTGCAGTCATGCAGGAAACAGAGACAGGCAGCCCCCAATGGGCTGCCTGTCCTTACAAACACACTCTGACCTTGCCTATTGATCCCTGTGCCTCTCTCTGGACCTACTTACTAGTCAGCGAAACTTTATCATGGTGTCTTTCTTACTGTGCTTAGGAGGGCTAGCTGATGCATCCGATACAAAAGACTGCCTCAAGCATTGTTCCAACCATATTAGTGGTCATAGAAGCCCAGATTAGAAACCTCCAAGGTCACCGAGGCTACCCCAGTACCCACCGACAGCAGAGGAGATGTATGTGTTGTTATGTTTAGTGCTTGTGGTCGTGTAGTGCTGCTGTACGTCCTTGCTGTACCAGAAACGGCTGAATTAGGCCGCTTTATTTTTCCCTTCTGCTCGTGTCTGGAGGAAAGCGTGGTTGGCCCCAGAGCTTCTGGGGGGAGATGGCTCTTTACACACAGACAGAACTTCAGTATTTACTGACCAAAAAGTCATTTACCCACACAGAGTAGTCAGGCATGCCCA
>NC_051228.1:39796158-39801158 GCF_015220715.1 Pygocentrus nattereri
GCTTTCGTGTGTCATGGGCTGAAAGCCTCACTCACATTCTGACATGCCTGCAATTGTGACATGACTCTGATGCGACATCGGGGAGAAAGCCTCATTCAGATTCTGAGTCGCAGCCAGCCGGCCAAGGATAACACAGCTATTCCCAGCAGATGCGCGATGCCCGAAACACAAGATAGAAAAATGATAATGATGGTGGAATACAGACTGCCTTTGGTCTTTGGTCTTGCTGTGTTTTTGTCTGAATTGCTGAAACACTTTCCCTCACAGCAGAACTCACCTTAGTTTTTACACAAGCTTAGATTTCCGTGCATAGCAGCTCAGTAAAAACTGACTGCAGTTATCCTTCTGGAAGTGTCTTGTGTCTTCTTTAGCTTCATAAACCAAACCTGAATTAGAAACCTGGGTGTGGTCTTAGACTTTATGTGTGTAAACACTGTCACTGAAGTAGCTTCTTATCATCTGAGAAAATCACTAAAGCTCAGGCTTTTCTCTCTCAGAGCGATGCAGAGAAACTCGTTCATGCATTTGTTCCAGTAGAGTTGATCACTGTAATGGTCTTCTTACTGAGCTTCGCAGCAGCAGCATCCTAACAGACACAGAGATCGGATCAGTCCCGCTTCGAAAGAGCTGCGCTGGCTGCCGGTATCACTCAGGATAGAGTTTAAAGCTCTGCTGCTGGTTTTTAAAGCTCTAAATGGCCTTAAAGCTCCTGTTTTATGATCTTAGATCTGCAGATTCTGACCTTAAAACACCTGCAGTAAAAAACAGAAAACGTGGACAGACTCTTTCAGTTACTCTGCTTCTAAACTGTGGAGCTCAGTTCAGCTTTTATTAGACAGCCATTTATAAAAATGTGGACATTTATTTTAATTTTTACATTTTTTTACGAAATAGCATTTAGTGGTCGGATTGTAAAGTTCGAGAAATGACACAATGCTGGGCAGAAACGATGTTTTAGTAAACCGGTCCGTACGAGTTTAGTCATAGGTCTTCCTGCAGGCCACGTCAGTCTGTTTTATTTAAACGCTTTGCGCACCTGTGGATGAGCTGGTGTGCCTGTTGATATTGGAATCCGTATCAGTTTATCAAACACAAGTGACTCTATCACTGGTCTCTGAAATCTCCCTGTGCGTCTCTAAACTCAGCCAGCACAGACTGTTTCTACGCTACGAAAGAGTCTAGCGATGGCATCAGCAGCGGCAGTGCTTGCATAATCGGCCACATTAGCGCTCCATCTGCCTCCAGAACAGAGATTCTGCTCCTCAGCTGCCGAGCTGTTGCCTCAGTGCTCTTCAAGTGTTTACCGTTCAGATCCTCTGAAAAGCTCTTCGACCTGTCTGCCTCTGTGCGGCCCAGGTGTGTGTGCTCGTGTGGATGGGGGCTGGGTGGTCTCACTCTTCCCCTGCATTATAGCAAAAGTGTTACCAAAAAAAAATAAAATCCCTCAAAAATGAAGGTGCCATAAAGGCTCTTTGCTGCTTTGCCATAGGAGAAAAACCTGGATTTCAAAAGAGCCTCTGACTAACAGTGGAGTTTATAAAGATACACCGGTTTGAAAGTTTTTGAGGACCCAAAAGTCTTCAGGCCTCATTCATCAATATCTTTACTTTGTTCTTAAGTGTGTTCTTGATGAAGGTCCTAAGAAAAAGTCTCTTTCAGATTCATGACGTGATCTTACAGCGCAGAACTGTTCTCACCTCTGTGCTCTCGAGTGTGTAGATTCTGTTCTTACCTGACAACAAACCCCACATGAGGAACATTGGTGAGTCAGAAACTTCGTCAAAACTGCGTAAGTGGGTTTAACAATAAATTTCTTCTTAAGACCGGTTGGTGAATGAGGCTCGTTGTTATATTGCATCTCTCCATAGAAGCTTTTTTGGCCATTTCGTCTTTAAGCATGTGCTGTGCTCTATGAATTGCTTTGAATTAGGGATTCCAGCGATATCAGAATCATATCTGAAACAGATCTTTGTATAAAAACTGCCATATGATGATGTAATATATCTCGATGAGACCTGAACGTTTATAGAAATAACAGTTCGGTGTTTCCGCGATGCTTATCCAGGTAGATGCAGTTTCAAGTCCATCAGCAGCAGCAGATTTGAGATGCTGGTGTCCAAATACTTAAAGTGCTATTTGGATATTCATTATGTTTCATTACAGGAAAACGGAGAAAATATACAGACCAGCATTTCAGTGAACTGGCAGTATGTTTTAAGAAGTTCATATTCGTAAGTTATTATACTTTTTACTGCTCCACAACACGAGCGCCTCTATGTGAGCCTGGTGGCGTGGATGCACTGTTGAGTACGTGCCTGAGAAGGCAGGGGTAGCGTGGCTTTATCAGTAGCTAGACTAACTCATGGATACACATATCTAGATCCCAGGCTGTCTGCTGTTCTCTATCTGAGGCAATGCGTCTGAGCGTCCGTCATGCTGGAGAGGTCAAGATCCGCTCGTGAGCAGATTCACTCGTATTGAGAGACGAAGAGTCTCAGGATTAAATCAGCCACGACTTCCTTACTACTCCACCCATTTACACCACATCTGTTCAGTTATAATCCTCAGACTCGGATTAATCCAGACTCTCTTTAATAACTGACCGCGGTCATTAGCTGGCCGGTCCAGCAGGAAAGTATTCGGTCCGCACCTGATGTTAAAAACCAGCTTAGTGTGAGAAACAGAAACACACACATCAGCAAATCCATCAATGAGTGAATCACTTCTGATATTAATACACAGAAAAATACAATAAACCCCCAAAACACCGCGAGAAGCACGGAGAGGAAGTCGGAGTTTTCCCGTTCCACCTTAAACGGTCACTTTTTCTAACCGCAGCTTTGTGTAAGAAGCTGCTAAAGTTAATCTATTATGAGTATCTTAATTATGGTATCTGTTATGACGGCTTAATTAATGCTATAACTTACTGCTACAAAGCTTTAACCATCACTGTAAATAAATAACTACTACATGAAGTTTAGACCCTGAATAGACTTAAAATAAAACCAGAGGAGAAACAACCACATCAGCAGGTTCTCTGAGCTTCACCAACCGCACGACCACATCTACACAAACACCACACAGACATGAGTGTGGATCACTGCGTTCCCCCTGTTATATAATCCTATCCCACTTTCTGAGAGCGATATTCCTGAAATAGTGGAATTCCGGACAGTATCTTCATTAAACTGCCAGTCTGTAACGGTACTGAATACAGTCCAGCAGCGATGTTGACCTCCCTAAAATGGCCGGACCCCAGGTATATCTAAGTATATCCTATATCTAATATATATTCTAAGTCCAGAAACGGTGCGTGTTCATATAGCCACAAGTGAAAATATACTTCTCTTACAAACAAAACATATTGCCTCATCTGCTGAGGAGCAAAGAGCACCTGTAAGAGGTCCTCAGTCATCTTGCTTTGTACCTGTTAGCTGTAGTTTCACCTCGTTAGCTCAACTCCGGCTCGAAGACCGGCTGGTTTCTCTTGGCTGGTGAAACCCAAAACGTGTTATGTGTTTGTGCAGCACCAGTGCTCTCTCCCAAAAAGCTAAGCTTGCAGCTCTGCATTAATGCTGGTCATGACCTCTTTTTCCACGGTCAACCGATCGTCCACTCATTAACCCCTCACTCATTCTCGAGCAGGAAAATGAGTCAGAAAGCACATCCTGACTATATACATGGACAATACTGGATATCCGTGCCTCCCTATTGGGTATTCAAGCAGGGCACTTTGAAGGCTGGAAGACGGGTGGATAGATAGAGGGATTGAGAGAAAGAGCGAGAGGGGAGCGGTGAGGAAATGCTTGACACATTAAGGATTCTTTTTCAACAGGAGACTGCAGATCTCACCTTAACGTCTAGAACGGCAGTGACGGAGTGAGTTAGTGAATGTGTATGAGCGTGTGTGAGAGAGACAGAGAGAGAGAGAGAGACGGCGAGGTGGGAGGACAGAAGCCTAAAGGGAATATGGAGCTGAAGGTGGTCTCGACTTCAGCTCTGTTAGGAAAACGTGCTGAGGATAAACAAATGTCTCCGGCACAGAACGGACTGAATGAATCACTGCGTGTACTGAATATACAGAACCTCCCAAAATGTGTCTCATCACTCACCTCAGTATCACGGCTGCTACCGGCACCGTCCCCTTGAATGATGTAATGGCAGCTAATGGGTGCCGGAATACTCATTACCCACCGGCTATCTGTGGCAGAGCTGTAAACGGGACTTTATGAGGCCATAACTGTGAGGGCCGATGTGGAAATAGGGCTGGTTGTTTGAGTTGTCACCTCTTCTCTTTTCAGCGAAGAGTCATGGATTTTTTGCAGCACTGCACTGAGGGTCCGTGTCTTGGGTGCCCCTGCCGTGTACCTGCGGTCATTAGCACACCTTTTTAGCCACAACGTTTTCAAACGTGTCTTCGTGTGTTTTGCCTTGAAAAATGTCTGTGGTTTGAGATTCCTGTGTTTGGTTGACGGTCGTCGTTCCAAAGCCCAGGTCTACAGCCGAGGTAGGACAGGCCCTCGGTAGGACTGTCCTATGAAGACTGTGTGACACCACCAGAGCGGCGCCAAACTCGTGAGGAAGCTGGTGAGAGTAAATGGAGCCGCTGCGTCGAGTTTGTTGCTCCTTCATTTCTTCATTTACATTTACATTTACAGCATTTGGCTGACGCTCTTCTCCAGAGCGACTTACGATTTGGTCATTTTAGACAGGGAGGCCAAGGTGGTGTTGGGAGTCTTGCCCAAGGACTCTTATTGGTGTAGTGTAGGGTGTTTGCCCAGGTGGGGATTGAACCCCAGTGTACAGTGTAGAAGGCAGAGGTGTTAACTGCACTATCCAACCACAGAAATGGAGATGTTTTTATGCAGTTTGATAAATTACAAGCACAAATACTTTGAAATAAAATACGATGTATGCATGAATTCTTTAATTAATCAGTCATTTTACACTTCATAAGGTCATGAAGACGAATTCAAAGGCAGAACTTACGCTGTAATACG
>NC_051228.1:39806158-39841158 GCF_015220715.1 Pygocentrus nattereri
GACTGACCTGCCTGCAGTCCAGACCGTCTCCCATTGAAAATGTGTGGCGCATTATGAAGCTCAAAATACGACAGCGGAGCCCCCGGACTGCTGAGCAGCTGAAGCTGGACATCAAGCAGGAATGGGAAAGAATTCCACCTACAAAGCTTCAACAATCCGTGTCCTCAGTTCCCAAACACTTATTGAGTGTTAAAGGAAAGGTGATGTAACACAGTGGGAAACACGCCCCTGTCCCAACTTCTCTGGAACGTGTTGCAGGCATCAAATTCAAAATGAGTGAATATTTACAAAAAACAATAAAGTTTATCTGTTTGAACATTAAATATCTCGTCTTTGTAGTGGATTCAGTTGAATATCAGTTGAAAAGGATTTGTAGATCATCGTATTCTGATTTTATTTATGTTTTACACAACGTCCCAACTTCACTGGAATTGGGGTTGTAGAAACTTTTCATAAAGGGTTCTTCTGCTGTTACAAGCTTGACATCATAACAGTAGAAGAACCCTTTTTGGTGCTATATAGAACCATGAACACCCAGAGAACGCTTTGCGTGAACAACCCTTGGATATCCGTCGTTTTGAAGTGTGTAGGGTACTAATAGGGAAGTTTGTCCTTATTTGCCGCAGTAACTCTTCTGGGAAGGCTTCACGGTAGACTTTGGAACATTGCTGTGAGGAAAGAAAGTGCATTCAGTCACAAGAGCATTAGTGAGGTCAGGCACTGATGTCGGATTATTAATTCTGGATCACAAACTCCACTCCGGTTCATCCCAAAGGTACTGGATGGAGCGCCAACACTCCAGAGAACGCGGTTCCACTGCTCCGCAGCCCAGTGCTGGGGGGCTTCATACCCCTCTAGCTGATGCTCAGCATTTCGCATGGTGATCTGAGGCTCGTGTGTGGCTGCTTCAGAGAGTCCCACTCTGCTGGCAGTGCTTTTCTATGGAGATTACACAAGCTGTCAGTGCACAATCGAATGCCTGTGTCAGCAGCGAGTGCTGAATTCACTAATTAGAGGGGCTGTCTGGACAGGTTTGGCCATATAGTGTAAGTCCATGAATGAGAGGTTTAGAGTATTACACACATAACAGAGCAGGAGGAAAACGCAGTGCTGTTTGACAGAGAAGGTGAGCTGAAAAGTCTTAGATTACTTATCCTTACTAAAATGTTCTGTGGAGAACAAATTGGAAAATTAAATATATTAAAAAATATGTTGAAATATACGCTCACCGGCCACTTTATTAGGTACACCTTGCTAGTAAAAGGCTGGACCCCCTTTTCCCTTCAGAACTGTCTTAATTCCTCGTGTCAGACTTTCAACAAGGTGTTGGAAACGTTCCTCAGAGATTCTGGTTGATTATTTGAGTTCCTGCTGCCTTTCTATCATCTGGAACCAGTCTGCCCGTTCTCCTCTGACCTCTCACATCAACGAGGCATTTTCATCCACACAACTGACCGCTCACTGGATATTTCCTCTTTTTCGGACCGTTCTCTGTAAACCCTACAGAGATTTGTATTAGACTTGCACTGATACCAGTACCTGATCCTTTAGTATCGACAGCTTCTCTGGCTCAAAAACTGAGCTGAGTGTTGTTTCACCTCCATATTTCTCAAGCTGTTTGTCTCAGACGTGCATCTTGTTCGCAAACTGCTGTTAACGCCGTCAGTATCAGTGACTTCCAGTGTTTATTCTGGCTTAAGTTGCAAGACCCCACTGCTGAGGGATACAGCTGACCGATGGAGGTGCACTGCAGGTGGGGCTAGGGGATGCACAGGGTCGGCTAGCGGGTTGCTGTGGTAAAGGCTAAATTGAGACTAAAGGCTATCGTTATGCTGAGAGTAGGTGGAAACATCTCTCTCAGTAACATTAACTCCGACTGTAAGTGACCGCACAGTGGCAGACGAGTGATTACTGAAAGAGCTCAGTGTTTCAGGTAAGTGGCTTCGTTAGTGTGCTCTTAATACCGAAACCGCCGGTACAGGCTCTGTCGTGAGCATTTTTACCGCTGCTTGTCATCCCACAGCAACGAATGTTGTTCTGTCTATTGGCGCGTCTGCATGCATCAGAAATTGCTTGAATGTGTCTGTCACAGGTATCGGCGTCTCCATCTCTGATACGGATGCTCTGCTTAATGCAGCACTACTTTGAATGTAATTAATGTGGGGCTGTAAGCTCAGCTCACATATCTCGATCGAGAGAGATTAGTAGCACAGAGATTTACCTTCCTGTAGGGAAATACAAGTGAAAACACACTGTACTTTTTAAAAATAGATTTTTATTTGTCACATGAGTAACATAGAATGAATATCTCTTCAGAAAGTGATACCGAATGAACACTAGAGCTGAAGACCTCCACCCAAGGCACTTCTTCTCAGTGGACAATGTCGATGTTAATTTGTCTGAAAACCTCTTTTTCTGGACCTAGCTAACAGACTGGCCTATCATACAGTGCATCCTATGCTTAAAGAGCATATATTATCATGTAGTACGGTCTTCTTATCTTGTATATTTTCCAGTCTTCCTCTAGTGGAACATAATAATCCCCAAACGGTTAGTTCAGTATTTGAATATTGTCACCTGGAGTCTAATTCAGTCCACGGCAGTGTAGTGTGTTACTAACTCGAGGCAACAGTGAGTTTGCATGATGTTTGGAATGAAATGCTCACTGGTGCGGTTTGTGTTGGGGGGGAGCTGTAAACTGAATGACCTTCATAAATTCAAACATCACAGCTGCAGTATTCCTTCAGTGCCGTGCCCAAACACATTTCGAGTCGTCCATTCACAGGATTCAGAGGCTGTGTTTCTGAATGTGTTTATATCTCTGAAAGTGCCTCTACCGAAAGGTTAGGACATCCTGTGTTAATCAGATGGTGAGTCTATAAAAGCTGCATTCACTTATGTGTTTACCAGTAATGGGCAGATGATTTGGCACTATTCCGAAGCTCCCCTGGGCCAGGTGTGCCAGCGTACCTTCCACTGGCACTGAGGAAACAGATGGTCCTCTGGGCTGCCAAGGCCCTACTCAGCTGCAGGTGTGTGTGTGTGTGTGTGTGTGTGTGTGTGTGTGTGTGTGTGTGTGTGTGTGTGTGTGTGTGTGTGTGTGTGTGTGTGTGTGTGTGTGTGTGTGTGTGTGTGTGTGTGTACGTTGCTTGTTTGGATGCTCTCAAGGGTGGTTTCTTGCCCATCTGGAAAAGTTTAGCATACGCCGAAGATACACAAGACTGCAGAGTTATGGAAAATGGCTTATTACTGTGTTGCGTGTTATTCAGGCTATTTGTTTCAGCAAATGGAGAATGTCGACTCTGAGCTGCTGTAATGGTGAGATGACAGAAGCTCATTATAAAGCAAGAATACTTGCCATCTAAGCATTTTAGACATTTACTTACCACAGTTTACAGCTCAGTACAGCTCAGCTTAATCATTCCCATCACCCCAAACATGGTCTATTATCTGAGACATGCCTGGTGTCTGTTTATACCGGCTGCTTCAGTTTTGCGCCGGAGCCAAGTTAATATAATTAATACGCTGTGTTACCTATAAAGATGGCAGCGCTGTAGGTCTTGAAGACACCGATTGTGGGTGACGCAGACTTGCATTACTTGCTGGCTGCATTGGCCTCATAGCGGAGTCGGATCATTTTGTGATAATTCCTTTAACTGCCTCTCCAGTTTGGTAGGTGAGAAGTGAGAGGAGGGTGTTTGTGCACGTGTGTGTGTGAAGTGGAAGGAGTGCTGAGACAATACTGGTGTAGCACTGGAACCAGTGCTGTATGAGACCAGCTCTCAGGGTCTGGATCAGCAGGACAGCATATCAGTACCGTTATTTTTCCACTGAGAGTCGTTTACCACGTTTGTGTGGTTTTATGTACCAAAACCGTTCATGATTAATTCATACAGATCCGATTTCCAAGCTTAGATTTAAACAGGCTGGATTTCTTATTATGCCTTTAAGAGTGATGTATAACAGACGTGTGGGCTCACGAATTTGATGACTTGAGACTCGACTCGAGGAAATCAAGGACCTGTGACTCGACTTTGACTTTGAAAGCAGCAGAAACACGGAGAGAGTCTGACTGCAGACGCTACACAGTCGGTTACTTTTCATGTGAATGAAAGGTTCTATATGGAACCATCTACAGAAGGTTCTAAAGAATCCTTTCATGGTGCAAACAACACTTTAACCATGCAAAGGGTTCTTTGAGTGTTCGTGGTTCTTTTTAGAACCATTTTCTTTACTAAAGCAACACTCTGCTAACGTGCTGTCATTAAAAGGCTACAGTACTGTTACCTTTATTCAGTGTTGTGGCCTTAAATTAGCTGATTAATGCAGACTGACTCGTTTAGGACTCGAAGATCAGGACTACTGACTCGCCTTCACTGACTCAGGACTTGAATTGAGGCTCAACTATGTCGACTTGGGACTTGAGTGTCAATTTGTTTGCATCTTAGTCACTTGTTTCCGCCTCTGGTAAACGACCTATGCTCTGATTGGCTGTCCTGTATTGCAAAGCTCTTTATAACGTCCATGTAAACGTGTGGCGCTAAACTGCTGTAGGCAGAATATGTAGATTTATGTAATATGTATATATGAGTTCTTGTGACATCACAGAAACGGAACATTTAGAAGAATTTTGGCTTGTTTTGCAGCGTAGTTTCCATAAGTGGACTGTATGGACTTGGGAATCAATAGTATTTATTTTAAATATTTAACTGTGTTTTTATTTTTACTTCAAACTCTTGCTGTTAAAAACACAAAACAAAGGGGAATTTAAAATATTTATTTCATGCTGAAGAAGCAGTAGTGAAAATGCTCGTCTGTAATGGCGAAAGGAAAGGGAAGCACAACCGCCAAGGATTTCAATGTATCTAATATAATTAAACATTTAAGCTCAGACATGCCAACAACCCTTTGTAGCTATGAAACCATTCAAATGTGAAATCATGCAGCCAGTAAACGTTCATTCATGCTTAGTCTGTTTCTTTTGTCACACAGAGCACTGCTTTACCAAAGTAAAATGCTTATATGTGGACTGGATAAATATCAGGCTTTATAGGCAGCTATGAAGCAGTTGGGTCACCCAGAGTTAAGACTGGTGTCGGAAGGGAAAAGTGGTATCGGTGCATCTCCAGAAAACAGGGCACGGTTTCTTCATGTAGCGTGGGCTTCCAGTAAATCAAGTGTTCTACGAAAAAACTTGAGCAAAATAAATATAAATAAATGAAAAAACAAAACTGAAGCGTTCATTCTTACATTTGCTCGTAGCGCTGACAGAAATACTGAAAGAAGAGCTGAAAAAGCTCCGACAGCAGAGACGGAGGGAGAGGAGGGCGAGGAGACAGGGCTGCAGAGGAGAAATGCAAGGTGAGAAAAAACACAAGCAGCTGTGCCTGAGTTTATCACACATAGTAGGGAAGGTGAGATATGTGCTCTCACACACACACACACACACACACACACACACACACACACACACACACACACACTTTTAACTGTCCTTCTAACACCCACAACCTCAAGACACCATCGCAAACCTGGATGACAGAAAGGAGCAGCGTGGCTGTCTGACATGTACACTCCTGCTGTGGTTGTCTGTATACGATCATCCCCCGTGGCACTTTTGTCATCACTGTCTTATCTTTCCGAGTAAACGACCGCCCACCTGTGCGGCTGGACACTGAAGGACAACTGACTGTCGAGCCCTCCTGCCACCCCCTTCAGACCAGCTGCCCACGCCCAGCTACCACCATTTGCTTTGGACTAGCTGCCCACCCTACGCTGATGTTCTCATGGACTCCCAGCTATTCCTACTACTAATATTACTGCTATTAATATTAGTAGTATAATAACTTTGTAGGTAGTCTGACCAGAGGAGGACGGGTCCCCCCTGGTGAGCCTGGTTCCTCCCAAGGTTTCTTCCTCAGCTCTGAGGGAGGTTCTCCTGGCCACTGTTGTCCCTGGCTTGCTCACCGGGGGGTTTACATTCCTGTCAAAACTCTGTCTTTACTGGAATTCTGGGAAGTGGCTTTGTGACAACATCCGTTGTAAAAAGCGCTATGAATAAATTTGACTTGACTTATCAAATCTTATCATTCCATTTATTTTGTTGCTCATTTTTAGCATCATTTGAAAATGTCAGCTGCCTTTTGTATTGAGTTGTAATTTCATGCTGAGAGGATCAATAAAAGTCCAAAATTACACATTAACAGGTAACACACTTGGAATCAGAATTCACCTTTAATAGCTTGTCAGTTAATCCTTGGTCATAAGAATAAGGAGGGTGACACCTCCACCTTCTACACTGTAGAATGGGCTTCAGTCCCCACCTGGACAAGCACCCCACACTGTACCAATAAGAGTCCTCGGGCAAGACTCCTAACACCACCTTCGCCTTCCTGTGTAAAACCAAACTGTAAGTCGCTCTGGAGCGTCAGCCAAATGCCGTAAATGTAAGCCTGATTAATCACATCAAACACACTTAATGAAGTGGTTCCTTAAGGGTTCTTTTGTGAGAGCAGTGTTTACAGACAGAACCATGACAGCTCAAAGACTTTGAAAAGATTTGAGAGCATAAATGGTGCTTTGCATTGTTAAATGGTTCTGCTGATAATAGCAGATAATATTCCTGTTGTATACAGTAAAGGGTTCTGCCTTGTTACATGCATAGAACCTTTTTTTTTGGTATGACTGTATTATTTAAAGGACATTTGCATCATCGTGAACCAGCCGGTGGGGAACATTAACCAGAAACCTCATGTTTCTCCACCTCTTATTGCATAAAATGTTTACATTAAATGTGTTTACATTCATCTGCACTTTATATTTATTATTAAACTGCACTGTTTGTAAATAGAAACACTACCATTCACATACAACACCTTCATGTGCAACATCACAGCCGCCGCAGTCTTTAATATCCACTTTTTTTATCTTACATTTACTTGTTTATTTAATTATAGAGCCTTTCCTCTAACAGCTTGCATTTCATATTGTGTATTAGCTTATATTTTTGTTTTATTCCCAGTTTAATCTATTTTTATCTTTGCTTATCTCTGTTAGGACTGCTGCCCAATTTTGTTGTACTTTGTGTAAATAAACTTTTGGGTCGACCAGCTTGGTGGACACAATTTGCAGATGCTTCATGTCTCACAGTGTCATGAAATCAGGCTGTAGCCTATTTGAAGCCGCTGGTCATCTGACTGTATTCAGTGCTTTCTCTCTGTGATGAACACAGAACACTAACGAGACTGCGTACACATCAGCTGGATTCACATAAACACAACGAGCGCTACGCCACCCTTCACTAAACAGCCTGTGTCAAGTGAAGACATCAGATAAACAGAGAAGAGGAAGAACTTCAAAGCCGAGCTGGAATCCTAAACTGTGCGCTTTGACGTTTAGACGCAGGCCGCTTTAGCTTGCAGTATCAAGTTTAGTTTGACGTATCAAGTTCGTCAACAATGTTTTTAAATTAGTTTTCGGCTTTTTACAAATCCACATGATCTGTCAGTGATGGGATCTCAGTTTTACAGATCCCTCAGGTTCATCTTTTCACTGCAGCTGGAGCTTCAGATTCACACACTGGCCCTTTGATAGAAGCTGAAGCCAGTGGAGGATAGCAGCGGCTGCTAAGTGGTGATTGGAGGGCTTAAGTGAGACAGAGCTTGAGATTGGTTGCCTGAAATATACTAGCTAGCTATACCTCTCACATTCAGAATGATATGGCCATAATACAATAACAGCACTCGAACCAAATCGCGCTTACTTTGGCTACGTTCACATTACAGGCCTCGCTGCTCAGATCCAGTCTCTATCTCTGACTCGATGGTTCTGACTCACTTAGGTCAGTGACTCTGTCATTAATGTGATGAACTGGCTCCTGAACTGACCCTCATGAGCTCCTCCTACTCAGTGACGTCACATGACTGAATCACTGCATCATCAGCACAAACTAACGAGCAGAACGAGCTTCGCTGAGAAGATCATTAACTCTGATCAGCTCTCAGCTTCATTATTAGAGCCAGACGGAGGAGAAAAAGGTGAGATGAGCTGCTTTTCCACCGTTTACAGGCTTTAACGGCTGTTCGGCGCTGTTGCCGTGGTAACGCTGAATGATGCTGCAGTGGATTCAGATCTGAGCATCACATTAAGGTCGCAAGGCCACGAATCGGATGCGCATCCGATCTGGGACCACATATGAAAGTGGCTCAGGTCGGATTTGAGGAGATCAGATTTGCATCCACACAGCCGTGAAAACATCAGATCTGAGTCACATCATGGCAGAAAATCGGATCTGAGCCACTTTAGCCTGGTAACGTGAACACGGCCGTAAAAATGCAGCTTAATAAAAATTCTTTCCTCATTTGGAGTCGGCCTGTTGACCAGTCTGGTCATGGCTCTGTTCCTGGGCCATGGTAAAGAAGGACGGTGTGTTATGATTAACGTTGACTATTGCAGTTTTGGAGCTGCAGGGCTTTGTTACCACAGAGACGTGTAATCAACCAGCATCTCCTGAAGTGCTGCAACAAACAAGCCATTCCACACAGTGGAAACAGCAGGGTTAACCAGAGCTGAGGAGGCAGGAAGGAGATATAATGAGGATATGATTGAGCCGAAAAGGGAAGGTGAGAGCGCGAAAGTCTTGTGAGAGAGAGAGAGAGAGAGAGACAGAGGGAGACAGAGGGAGAGAGAGACAGAGGGAGACAGAGGGAGACAGAGAGAGAGAAATTGTGCTTCCAGGCATTCATTCCGTCAATTTGTCAACAGCCGGATCAATATTCCTTCAATCTGTCTTGTAATAGCATGACCTCCGACTCAGCCACACAACTAATCGACCATTCATGCACGTTCACGTAACGATGCAGAGAATGCAGTCATCCATACACACACACACACACACACACACACACACACACACACACACACACACACACACACACACACACACCTGTCTGATGTTATCTGTGGTGCAGTGTGGCCCTCACGGCTGCACAATAACAGAACACTCAAAAATAATCAGTTCACCTGTAGTGGATTGTCTGCTACCTTTGTCTTCACCACGTGTACAAACCTCTACACAGACCTTTACACCTCTGTCTTTACTGTGTCCTCTTTCTTATTCACAGGCCCAGAGCAAATTAGCCCGAATAAATCCGATTAAATCCGTTTGTGAAGCTCCAAGTTACACCCAAAGACCGTTAGCATGCAGTTAAAGCCAGTGAGGTCCTGCTCAGCACACTGCCGGTGTGAGTTCAGATGAAGAGAAGCGGTGGGCTGTGGCTGTTTGGTGCAGCTCTATTTTCAGATGAAATATATTTCTGGCATGTGACCACCTTTCCTCCTTCTCGCGATTCAGATCCTCCTACGCTTTGCTCGTCGGTGAAAGAAACACCAGACTTCACTCGTCCACGTTCCAAGAGGTACAAAGTGACTCGGCCTCTGAACGCTCACCTGTCCCGAGAGAGAGTAGGGCCCGGGCGTAGAGGAGCCGTAGCAGGGGCCGTCTTACGCAAAGCCTCTGGGCTCTCATGCAGAATGAGGTGGAGCGCTCTCTGGAGTGCGGTGAATAATGCAGTCCCAGGCTGAGTGCACTGGTCAGTCACACACAGCTGCAGTACTCCCACGATTAAAGATTCATGGCTGTGGGCCTCGGCGAGAAGTGCTCAGCACCAGGGGCTGTTTAGAGACACGGCTATAGGTATTTATGTTTTTCTGGTATGAATGGACCAGCAGACATTCTTCAGAATTACAGGGAATAAAATCCCTTTACATAAACACATTAAACTAAACGGCCAAAACGAAAACAGTAAACGTCGCTATGTCTGTTGTTGCTCACTTGCCTTTTACAGAGGTGCAGCGGCGTTCTCTAGAGCGGTGTCCATCTCAACCACTAAAAGGGCCAGATTAGAGCATCTCAGATAATCTGTGGGCCAGATGTGGTTTTTATTTTATTTTTACTTAGCCTTTTGATATGAACCGAACTGGCCATTATTTATTCAAAATATGCCAAAACTGCATCAGGGTCATTTTATAGAAACGTCCACTTTCCTGTCTCACCATGGGGTCACTGGTGTTCCTGACCGTCATCGGTGTTCCACATAATAAAGGAAACACCAGAGACGTTTTTAATGATCAATGCATTTTACAGAACATCAAACCACACGCTGTCCATCAGGGAACGTCCACTAAAATATGGAATTTAATCCATTTGTGTTTCTATTTTTTCACAGTGACCTCAGAATAAAGTCGGTCACACCAGTGACGTCAGCTAGAAGCTTCATATGAGATCATGAGCTGAATGAGAAGATCTCTGAGAACTGAGAGACACAGTGGACTCACCATGAGCTTTTCTCCATAGATCCTCAGAAAACAGGTCAAAGGAGGTCGAGTGACGTCATCGGCGTGACTTTTATTTCTAAATGAGAGATTTTTAGTTACGCAGTAACGCCAGTGACTCGACTCCTGGGGACTCATTATATACTTTATAATGTTTATTTGACATGTTCCATAGTCATGTGGAGATTATTGTAGTTGCCTCAGCCTCCACACACGACTGTGGGGACGAGCTCTTCTGTGGTGACTGGAATTCTTTATGAGTGTTTTAAAAACCATTTTATTGCTAAATTGAGGCTGAGGAAGGTGAAATTGATAAAATAACTTGTTTAAAATTTGTTTTTATTTTAAAATATTGTAACTCCTAACATGTTTCTCAAGTGTATTATGTCCTATGTCCTATGTCATAGAATGACTCAGCAGCAAAACAGGCATTAAGTACTTATTCAAAAATAACTCTAAATAAAAATAAATTGTTTTAGGTAGTTTTGTAAACTGCCTATTTGCTTGAGCTGGACGCCATGCATCTTTTCTTTTTGTGTAACTGCTGGCCCAGAGGTCATTGTTGGGGGTCAGATCACACACAGTTGCAGTGCATGCTGGGGACTGAAGTGGACACATGGGCTCTAGAGTGAGATTTCCTAGTGACCAAATAAAACCCCTTTGAGGACACATCCTAAAAGTGGGTGGACCTTCTGAACTGCTTTGTGATGATTCAGGCTGTTTTCATTAGATGGCGGAAGGAAGATGGATAGTTAATGTTACTGCTGAGCTTCTTATTGCAGCTGTATAACCGTCTTCAGATCATCATTACAGTGCAGATGCTGAATTATGGCTCTTCAGACGAGGAGAACCAGCTGTAAGTGGAGGTTAGCAGGGAAGCTGTGTGGATGGACACTTTACCTGAGTTTGGATCCTTTTCTTTGGCTAAACTTGTGAATGTGTGTGAGGAGCTGGAAATGAGTATATTTACACACACTTAGTGTTGGCTTCATAACTGTGGTGTAACCATGTATCAACAATATTAATATTAGAAATAATCAGAAGGCAGGCAAGAATAAAATAAAGTGTTTGTAATTTAGCGCCCCTACTGGACACTCTGGAGTCCGTAAAGGCCTGGATCCTTCACCTGCTGTCGATAAGGTCAGCGTTCATGTGTGAACAGGACCGGAGGAATGGGCATCTCTGGCGTGAAGATGAGGGTGGCTGACGGCCTTCTGCCCAATCAGTGTTTGATTTGAAGTCCCAGGATGGCAGAGATTGATGACGAGAATAGAAGCTTATGGAGCTCTTTCCTTTTCTTGACACGTTTTCTTTGTTCCCCACTCTCTTTGAGCTTTCTCTGCTTACTGCTCTTCTCTCCTTCTTGGCTCGTTTCTTCCTACCCTACAAACTGAGTGATGGTGCAGAATGGTGCAACACAATTTAGGCAGATGCAGCAGATACTGTGGCCTCCTGGAAATTTGATCAGTGCAGGCGTTTACACCGAACAATTATTGTTAAGAAAAAAGTTAAGTCAGTTGGTTTAGTTGAACGCATCATACGTGGGTCATTCTACAGAAGCGTCCACTTTCCTGTCTCTCCGTAGGAGTCACTGGTGTTACTGACCGTCATCGGTGTTCCTCATAATAAAGGAAACACCAGAGACGTTTTTAATGATCATTGGATTTTACAGAACATCAAACCTCACGCTGTCCATCAGGGAACGTCCACTAAAATATGGAATTTAATCCATTTGTATTCTATTTTTTCACAATGACCTCAGAATAAAGTCGGTCACACCAGTGATGTCAGCTAAACGCTTCATATGAGATCATGAGCTGAATGAGAAGATCTCTGAGAACTGAGAGACACAGTGGACTCACCATGAGCTTTTCTCCATAGAACCTCAGAAAACAGGTCAAAGGAGGTCGAGTGACGTCATCGGCGTGACTTTTATTTCAGAATAAGAGACTTTTAGTTGCGCGGTAACACCAGTGACTCGACTCCTGGGGACTCATTATATACTTTATAATGTTTATTTGACATGTTCCATATTCATGTGTGGATTATTGTAGTTAAAATTGCCTCAGCTCTTCTGTGGTGACTGGAATTTGGTTTGATTGATTTAAAAACCAGTATTGCTAAATTGATGGACCAAGAAGGTGTAATTGTTAAAATAACTTACTGTTTTATTTGAAAATATAAATAAATTGTAACCTGAACACGTTTTTTTAAGTGTAATGTATCTGTAAATGCCAGGGACACAAAAATGGACGTTTCTTTAGAATGACCCGAACGTATGCCAGGCTTCTACATCACCTCACACTGCAACAAACTCTGCACCATTTTCTATGTTGCCACTGAAGCTAAAAAACAAAGATTTTTTAAATTTGGCAGCACAAATATTAGATGTTTGTCTATCATCTTCTCCACTTATCATCATCGTGGAGGGAAACACCCTGGACAGGTTGCCAGTCCATCACAGGGCAGACACAAACATTCAACACCCAGGGCCAGTTTAGCATCTCTTATCGGCCTGACTGCATGTCTTTGGACACTGGGAGGAAACCGGCGCCGACATGAGGAGAACATACAGACTCCACACTGAAAGAACGCTGGTCACCCGGCCGGGGAAGCCAACCCAGGTCCTCCTTGCTGTGATCTAAGACTGCGCCACCATGCCACCACCACCGCTGTCACTTTAGACAAAATTACAATCACCGCTGTGTCAGAGAAGAATTCTCTCCACACACCGTTAATGTGGCACAGGAGCTGCTCTACAACTGCCACACCAGCAGGATTCATCACATCTAGGTCATTATTTTAAATGCTAAAGTTAGAATGTGTGAATTAACTGAATCCTAATGGAGTGAAAAAGTTGTGGCGCTCCAGACACACGTCTAAACAGCTGGTGTGACTGACACTGATTAAAATGATTCAGGCAGACGGTCAAAAACTCAGCTGTTTGGTTTCTTTAAGGTGATTATGAGTGGTATTCGAGCAATTATTTGGAAATATTCATTCCTGTGAACTGCTGTTCAGGCCAGCCCTGAAACAATTAATATAATAACAGCATGCAAATTGTTATACGGTCAGTATTGTCTGCATAGCAGAAAGCATTGCGATATAAATCTGCTCTCACTTTGTTGACCCCTAACACACTCGAGCGTCTGCTGATGGATTCCTTGTTAAAGTAACAAATCGTCCTGGTGTGGCTGTGTCTCTGCTCCAAGGCCGCGTGAGGTGACAGCTCTGCTTTCTGCTTCCTCTCTCTCCGCTACGCATCCATCCGCGGGACAGATTTAGGACACAGCGGCCTGGCAGCGCTGCCTCTCAGGATAAAGCTCGGCTCCTTCCTGTTCTTTCTGGACACTTCTTCACCTAAAGCCCAGCTCTTTCCATGCATACACATTTGAAGCCGTGGGCACTACCTGCTACTTCTCCAGCAGCCTGGGAAGAAAAAGGAGAGAGAGAGAGACAAAGAAAAGAGAGACAAATGGGAAAGTGAGAGACAGAAGCGAACAGCAGGAGAGAGACAGACAGAATGTTATTTGGAAGGGTTGGATGCAGTATCGATCAGCCGCTCTGTCTGAGACTATTTACCACGCTCCAGTAATGGAGGATGTAGCAGGCAGAGCATGCTTCCAAAGGCCACAGCACTGGATGCTGGAGACTAATAGGGGAGGGCCGTGCCTGTCAGAGATACTGACCGCTTGCCTGGACCACAGGCTACTGAAGTCTGTACAGCAAGGCTACAGATTTCCAATCTTTATTCAAGGTTCTCTGTTGATTGAGAAGGTCTTTGTGAAGATCAGTCCTTATTAATACTCTTGAACATTTGGACACGTACTGGAGACTCATGGTTACCGAAACTCCACCTCCTGCATGTTGGACCCTCCTCCAGCCTCCAGCAGTGAAGGACTTCTAAATACGTTCATTAGCGATGCTGTTGAACATTACGGCTCCTCGGTGGTTCTCTGGAGTGACGCCTTAGAAGAACCACCTTTGATTTCCTCTTAAAGAATCTTTCCATGGTTGCTTTATTTGAAGAAATACTTCAGTCTGATCTATGTCTACTGCATCTCTCATCCTGTGTCTGATGCATTTCTCTGCTTTTGGGGAAAAAAACCCTTGTACCCTCCTTTTTTGTTTGAACATGCCTGTTGCCCTTAACGTAGTATGTAAATTTAATGGTGAGGGGAAAAAAGAAATGGCTCAAAACGACTTGGAAAAAACTCTGGTTCCATTGACTTACATTCAAAGTAATGTGTGTTTGTCCTTCTGTAAAGTTACCATTTTGGAGATACGAGGTTTTCCTCTGACAACAGTGAAATGAGACTATTGCAAGTATGTTTTATTAAGTGGGATTTTGTTTACTAAGCAGTGAAAGAAAGAGATTGTGCAGGTTAGATGCTTCAGAACACGTCGGAATAGTCTAGTCTGATTGAGGCCATTCGGAATACAGTTTCTGTCCGACTGATCAAGGTGTGTAATCCTGTAAATAATCCGTTAAATAGAAGAATAATATCCGTGTAAACGTCTGTATCCGATTACATTCCCTATCGGAAAGTTTCAGTCCGTTCTGCATGAGCGTCGCGTCACAGTGAGAGTTTATACCGTTCAACACGGCGGAGCAGAAACTGGTCTGCAGAGGAGACGAAGTTCATGCTCTGATCTTTAAAAGACGGCGGTGGGACGGACGTCCAGCTTATGTGTCTCAGAGCACGACGTCTTCCTCTCGGCCTGTGAAGGACATGTGAAGGTCATCTACACTAAGCGGCTCTCTCTTCCTGCACATAATTTTGGATCTGTTTACTTTTACTACTTACTACTTTTCATCAGATTGTTGAGTAGAGTGAGAATATAAACCCCTCAGTCTTGATCTGTAATCGGAATGAATTCAGTCAGATTGTCTGTGTCGTAGTTGATCTGACAAGAGACTTGAGGGGAAATTTTAAGAAGAAAGATTTGCTCTCTGTAGATGGAATGGCCAGGAGTTGGAGTCTGTAGAAGGTTAGAGAGCCATCCTTTGAAAGGCGGTTCTTCAGTTGTTATTGCTCCGAAGAATTCTTCAGCACCTTTATTTTCATGGACGTACAGCAGTTGTGGTGGACTGTGGCTCTACAAGATGTAGGAATGTCGATCTCCCGGAGTTCCCAAACACCATGTGCAAATGTAGATGGTAAAGGGTGTTTGTAGTGAGAGGCCATTTACCCAAACTGGGTGTGAACATCTGAAGAAGCTACCTAAACTTAGCGTGCATGTCTTTCACACACTCCAGCCCTCAGTGTCCTGTACTCTATGCTCTCAAACACACACTCCACCAACTCTTACACACAGACTCCCACTTAAGACTCCTGTGATCGGGTGTGCGATAGACCTCCCAGATAGAAAGTGCGAGAGTGAGAAAGAGCAAGACGGCACACGAGCGAGAGAGTAACAGAGGAACTGAGACAGGATGGATGCGAGAGATCAAACGACACGTTGAAGGGATTGCAATTAGTCAGATAATTAAATCAGTAGATGAGTGCGGCGGCAAGCCAGACAGACAGAGACGTCGAGGAGGATCTCGCGTCAAAGATGTCGATGTGGGGGGTGGAGAGAGACACTTGTCTGGAGGCACCATGCCGTCAGTACGCAGAGCCTGTCCGTGTGATTGAGGAGTTCATAGTGAGCGATATAGAGTGATCTATCTCCTTATGCTTTCTGGGCCCGTCAAATGGCAGATACAAATTCGGCACTTGCAGAAACGTCCTCCCTGCCATTTTTAATGTGCTTAGCCCACGTAGTTAATCACCAAACCCAGACCCCGCAGAACAGCCCAGAGACAGACCATCTATTGTGTGCTGCCTGCCAATAAGACGCTGGTGTCACTGCAGATTGATAAGCGGAACCGAGCGAAGTAAGCTGTAGTAGAAGAGTCACTATTTGAGCCCGAAGGAAGACGCCAGTGCACCCCGCAAGAGGTGCAGCACCACTCTCTGGAGTAATGCCTGGGTGTCATGGCTTACGTCGTGGAGATGCGTCAAGATCGGAGGGGACAGGTTATATAACACAGCCATTGTAAGAACACTTCATTTTCCCATTTTTGACAGTTTTTGATTCCATAAATTGAAAGCTGACACTCCTCTTCATGCTCTTTGGGTGAGTGACAGCACTAGGAGCTTAAATATCAAAATTCATTGCGATTAGACTAAAGCAGCCAGATGCTTTTCTCCTCTCTCTAGAAAGCTGCTGTGTTGATGGTGCCAGGTTTTTGAGTGACAACATAACTATGGGCACGTTTGGCCCAATTGAAATTGTCCTCTTAGCAGACGTTTAAAACAATAGTGTGAACAGAAATGAAATGTATGCCGACCTTAAAAAACATGGTTCTTCAAGGGTTCTTTCTCAAACTTTAAGACTAGGCTGAAAACTCCCTTGTTCAGTTCAGCTTTTGGTAGCTAATGTTCCCCCCTAGATAAAGGCAGCAGATCCAGGGGTCCATGGACACAGGGAATTATAGTAAACTGAGACGCTGGTGCTGAAAGAGCGAGCAGCTCTTTAAAAGCATCTTCATGTTACATAAAGGATCTTTTAAAGTTCTTGACATCCACTGAAAGGTTCTTTAAGGTAACCGAATGTGGTTATCCCGTGGTGTCGCTCCAAATGATCCTGTTTCTCAGTGTATTAATAATATGCTGTTAAGATAACAGAGCAGACTTGTGTGGGTTTGGAAAGTTTAATTAGATTTCTGTTCAGGCCGCTGAGACGCAGCAGCAGAAAAGAGTTTGGAATCATTGTTTTCACCTTGCCGGCTTGCATTAAACATCCTGTCTGCTTTCAGCTTTGCGCTCTGAAAATCTCTTAATTACATTCCGTTCTAACGAGATGGCTGTAATGACCAGTTTGGGGAATGATTCTGTATTTACATGTATATTGCATCTGAGAAACAGATGTATGTTTCTAATTCTGTTCAGCAGTGTCGGCCCTCTCATTTTGCCCTGTTACATGCTGCCTCCAGCTATCAACAAGTCTGATTCTATTAAATCGAGTTAGATTTAATGGAATTGAATTCATTTTAATCCACCTTGACTCTGCTATGCTTGGTTGGCTCGGATCTGTCACACAAACACATGCTGTCTGGTGTTGGCTGTGTGTGTGTGGGTTGTGTGCGGCATTTGTGGGTTTGCAAGAGTGGCAGTGATGCTTGGCTAAGTGATGATCACTGAGCCAAGAATCAAGCATCTGCAACCGAGAGAGGGATTTGAGAGAGAGGGAGAGGGAGAGAGGGAGAGAGATGGGAACAATCCTTATAGAACCCTGAGTGAACACACTAATGCCAGACAGAACCCTCTCTGTGGCGTTAGAGCATATTTTCTATCGAGGGGACTCATCGCTTCTAGGTATTCCATGCACAGAAGACACCTACAGCATCGCCTCCTGAAGCCTCCTCGGTCCATTTTCAGGTCCGGCACGTCCCCCACCTACTGTGGCGGATGAAACCCACTCTGACCCCCTGACCCTGCCTGTCCCTGTAGCCATTACGTCCACCTACACACACATAACAGGCTCTGATTACCCTGCCACTCAACAGACTGAGGTGGCACTATGGGTAGTGAGTAGGGGGTAGCTGGCAGTGACAGTTGCCTACGGAGTTGGGCAGAAATGTCAGAGACAAGGGAGCAAAGTAGAGGGTAAAGAGGACGTTTGGAAGAATTGAAAGACTTGTTCCCCGAACACTGAAGGTTTTCATCTGTTGCTTATTTCTTTTTAACCCAAAGTCAGTTCAGTGGAGTGGCTTAGCTGTCACGTTCACTTGGAAGGGAACTAAAGCTGGAAGCATTGGTTGGAACCTGCTGGGTTTCAAGTTCTCATGTCCGGTTCAGTTGCGTTTGGATGTCATTTCCCAGATGTGTCTGCTTTAAATTTCATGCTAAGATCCCTAAAAACAAAGTGGATGTTGATCTGGTCGGATTTGGACAAAATTTTGGGTTCGGCTTGAATTTGGACTCAAAACTTAGTGCTGTTGTTCGGGTTGGGTCGCACAGAAAGTCCTTGGGCCTCATTGGGATTCAGACCAGAATTTCAGGCCCCATTATGTTTCTACTAGGGAGTCGATGTTGCACAGACTAGTCGACTTGTTGACTTTGCTGGTCGACAGTGACGCTTTAATCTTGATGTTGAGGAGTTGCTAATCGATTATAATGACACTAACAACACGGACGCCTCAGAGAAGCAGTTGAGGAGCCTGGAGAGTTCAGGGTCCATGTCTCTGGTTTCCTGAAGGCTAGCTATCTGATCCAGGGCTCGTTGGAAAGGACGTCATGCTCTACTGGCCTCTGGTTCGGCTTCATTCTAACATTCTTTGTCTGCAGTGCTTCAAAGATCAGATATTGGAAACTTAATTATCTCCAGTTTTCTAGGCGACTACAATAAAAAGTCATGCATCATTGCAGAGGGAGCATAACGCCCTGCAGTCCTGCACAGTGTGAAGCTGGTTAGTCTTATTTTGGACTAGCTTTGGGCTCGACTTTCTCTGCCACTCTGGACGTCCACCCTAGGTAAGCGTCTCGGCGAGGCTGCCTAGGGTGCACATAAGTCAGATACAGATTTTGTGGGATTTCGGAGTCTGTATCTCTGGTGCCCTCAGTGCCAGCAGTGTGATCCAGGGCTTGTTGGAAAGGACACGTCATGCTCTGCTGAGCTGTGGAGTTTGGCTTCATTAATGATTTTTAAAGTGGTTTGTTGCAAATCGTTCCTTCTCCTGTGGCTTTATTTATGACATCATCAGCGGTTAGTCGACGTCGATTGACTTTCATCACATAACTGTACACTTTACTAAATCAAGGTGGTGCAGCCCGTTTAGAGGAGGGAACCACGGTTTGTCTTTTCAGGAACGTTGCAGGAAAGTTAACCCACAGATCGAAGCTCTTTAAGAGCTCTTACTGCTTTGTGTTGGATGATAACTGCAGTTACCTTAAGGGTCATGCTTAGTGACCTTGTGGAATGGAGGGCAGCCGTTCTCTTATGCCTGACCCGTCCTAAGACCTGTATTAAAGTGTACACACCACATTATGTAGTCATGTGTTTCACACATTAACTCACTGAATCCAGCGACTGAGTTCTGTTATAATGTCTTCTGAGTCACTGAGTTTGTCCTCGCTTCTTACTACAGGAGCTGAGTTCACACCACAGCCAGGTGTGTGTGTGTGTGTGTGTGTGTGTGTGTGTGTGTGTGAGAGAGAGAGTCTGTGTTCGTTTGCTCATGTCTGCCCTGTGTTTGCTCCTGAGTTCTGGTCATGCTGTGCTGTATTAGCTGTGTGGTGCTCTGGTCCTGAGGAGTCTCTTTAGGTTCAGGAGAATCATGAGCTCCAACAGCAGGTGCGTTAATTACACACCTGCACTGCACAGATACCCAGATAACTCACACTGATCTCTCCCTCCATCCCTCCTGCTCGCTTAGTAAACCATATCTTAGGCATTTCCTCTCTCTCTCTCTCTCTCTCTCTCTCTCTCTCTCTCTCTCTCTCTCCCTCTCTCTCTCTCTCTCTCTCTCTCTCTCTCTCTCTCTCCCTCTCTCTCTCTCTCTCTCTCTCTCTCTCTCTCTCTCTCTCTCTCCCTCTCTCTCTCTCTCTCTCTCTCCCTCTCTCTCTCTCTCTCTCTCTCTCTCTCTCTCTCTCTCTCCCTCTCTCTCTCTCTCTCTCTCTCTCTCTCTCTCTCTCTCTCTCTCTCTCTCTCTGTCTCTCTCTCTCTCTCTCTCTCTCTCTCTTCTCTCTACATAGTTCCTATCCTCCTCTTTCTCTGTCTCTTTCTTCTCTATCTCCCAAGCTTTATCTCTCTCTCCAGTGCTGTTGTCTCTCTCCCTCTTTTTCTGTCTTGCTTTATGGCTTGATTTGTCAGTCTTTCTCTCTTCTCTCTTTTTCCCTCTCTAATCATTCTCTCCTCTCCCCTCTCCTTTTTTTCTTTACTTCTTTTTTGGGTGTTTTAAAGGCCTTTTCTCTTCTCTCTTTAAAGACATTTCCTCCTCACCTCTGTCTCTCTCTTCTCTCTCTCTCTCTCTCTCTCTCTCTCTATTTCTTTCTTTGTCTCTCTCATCATTCTCTCTCTCCCTCTCTCCTTTCTTTCTCTTCTGTCTCTCTTATGTCTTTCATCCTGTCTCTCCTTACCCTCCCCTCCCTCTTCCCTTTCTCTCTCTCTTTCTCTCTCTCTCTCTCTCTATTTTCTCTTTTTGTGATTATGCTTTTCTTCCTTTTCTTTTTTTTTTCTGTCCTAGACTTCACCACCCTCCATACACCCCCCCCCCCAAAACCAGCAGCCCCCCCCGCCCTCTCACCCCTGTGAACCAGCGACAGGCTCTCCCAGAATAGAAAAGCCATTACTTACATTTAAAGCATGAGTAATACATTGTGAAAAATCGCAGCCAGGCAGATTTGGATTAACCTCGGCTTTCCGTACATCAAAAGAAAAAATGCAGTCCCCAGCAATCGCACCAAAGTCATGCGGCCTGAGAGAGAGAGAGAGGGAGAGGGGGAGAGAGAGGAAGAGGCAGAGATTTCAGACATATTTTTTGCATTAAATTGCTTTTCCAGTTGACTCCAGGAATCAGAGTGCTTTTCATGGCCCACCAAAGATGTGCACTTACAGACCAACAGTTCAGCAACCTCATCAGAAGAGAGAGTTGTTTTCTGAAACAGCACAACAGCACATTCAGACAGTCCAACCGTCTGTTAGTGTGTGTGTGCGTGTGTGTGTGTGTGTGTTTATCTGTTAGTGTGTGTGTGTGTGTTTGTGTGTGTGTGTGTGTGTGTGTGTTTATCTGTTAGTGTGTGTGTGTGTGTGTGTGTGTGTGTGTGTGTGTGTGTGTGTGTGTGTGAATCAGAGTTTCAGTTTGACTGAAAAAGTGCACACGTCCAGCGAGAGAGACAAAAACAGAATTACCTCAATTTCACACAGTCAACAGCCCCACCTTACTGTGTGTGTGTGTGTGTGTGTGTGTGTGTGTTCCTGACCCAAACATACAGATAAACATCGTTTGCAGTGATATACAGAGCTAATCTGAGAGCGGTCACTCTCCCAGCACTGCCCAGGATCTCCTCAAAACCCAGACAAACCTTCTGCCTTTACTTCTTCATCTCCATCATCGCACAGCCCCACATCACTGAGAGCCCATTACAGTCGCCAGAATGGCCCAGCAGGGAGGGGCACGCACTGAGCTCACTGAGCGTGTGTTTATTCCGGGTGGACTCTTTAAACTGACTGAAGACCCATTTCATTATCTTCACATTAGCTTTATGTTCCTCTGGACTGAGTGGGTGATGCAGAAAACATGCAGCACCATGATGTTGTGATGCATGCGACACATCACAGAGTTTAAAGGTCTGAAAAGGAACCGAGCGTAAGAGCAGGAGAGTGAAGGGACAACCTGACTATTTTTTTGCTAAATTACTTACCTTTCACTCTAAGTGGTGTCGGGACCAAGAGCTATTCCCTTCAGCCGAGGCCTCAGACATCTGACTACCTCTCTAATGCTGACTGAACACTCACACTAATAACTGGTTTAATTCTAACTTCTCAAAAAGTGTCGAAAAGGGAAAAGACCTCAGACGCGGAGTTCTTGTGGAAAGGAGGAAAAAGCTCTTCGCTTAAGTGGCAAGTGGTCTCTGGAGACCCCAAATGCAAAGACAGTTTTGGAGCAACGATTTTTAGACCTTTAACTGGGATGATGTGATGTCACCCCACCCTACTTCACATATCTAAGCCGCTTATCCTTCTGGGGCACATGGGGGTAGCTGAACCCTATCCCCGCAGACACTGGGTGGAAGGCAGGACACACCCTGGACAGGTCATTAGTCCATCACAGGACAGAGAGAAAGACATACATTCACACCCACGGGCAGTTTAGCGTGTCCAGTTGGCCTGACTGCATGTCTTTGAACTGTGGCAGGAAACCCACAGAGACACGGGGAGAACCTGCAGACTCCACACAGAAAGGACCCGGGATGCCCGGCCGGGGAATCGAACCCAGGCCCTCCTTGCTGTGAGGTGGCAGTGCTACTCCAGCCTTCTTATCAGTTTTTATTTCACATTAGTCTGTAATATGTCCTATTCTATGTGCCTAATCTACTTGATTATTGATTACAATGCCTAATCTATATTCATTCAAACTTTTCCATCAGTGGTGTAAGTGGAAATGTTACATGGCTGTATGTGTATGGAAGATTAATACAAACACAGTTATTTTTAATGTTATGCTGTTGGAGCCAAATTGGGTTTTGAATACTTAAAAATATATACATCTAAATAAACGTGTACCGAGAGGAACATTGGCAGATTTATTATTGACAAATGCCAGTAGGCTGTCTAACCATAGGCAGATCTGCTCTATTGAAGAGGAGCACCTGTGAAGACGTCCCTCAGAAATAGACAGATTCATGACTCTTTCACCATTATTACCATTATATATACGACTCCTGTAGGTCACTGGTGGCTTTGGAAAGTGATTAAACTGGCTAGGTTTGTGCCGTAGACGTGTGACGCCTGGTTCCTATCACCACCACTGTGTGTACGTTTCTCTGCAGTGAGCCATTTCACATGAAAGGGAGGTTAGGGAGGTTAAGGAGGTTAGGGAGGTTAGGGAGGTTAGGGAGGTTAGGGAGGTTAGGTCCCCAGAGCCGACAGAACGTGACTGAGCTTTACTTCACGGATGGGTTAAAATGCGAAGGTGAAATTTCTAATAAGGGTCTCTTAATCTTAAATATAGATTTATATCTCGCTGCTGTTGGAACCTCGTATTTCCATTTTTAACGTTTTTCAGTTTTTGATATAATGTGAAAATGCTTGTTTTACTTTACATTGTTTGTAAATTTCATGATGAATGGACTAAAAGAAACAGCCCAATTCTGGTTCCATTGACTTTCATTAGAAGTAAAGTAAGTTTTTTCCTTCTCCTGTAAAGTTGCCAGTTTGGAGATACGAGGTTTTCTTCTGACAGCAACTACATACAGCACTGTGTGAAAGTCTTAGGCACCCAAGACGCATTTTCAGAATCTATTTATTTGTGTAGTTTGTCTTTATTTGCTGAGAAAAGTGTTAATATTTGAATAAACTAAATTTATAGGATATTAATTAATAATGATTTTATATATTTCAGAGAATCACTGTTTATTATTAATGTGAGTGTTTAGCCATCTCCAAGCCTCGAGGAAGCCCAGTATTATATGTAGTTAAAGAGCAGCTCCTGGTTTGACCAATCAGTGCTCAGTAAGTAATTTCTCCAGATTCTCTGAATCTTCTGATGATATTATGGACTGTAGATGATGAAATCCCTAAATTCCTGCAGTTGCACGTTGAGAAACGTTGATCTTAAACTGTTGGACTATTTGCTCACGCAGTTGTTCACTAAGTGGTGAACCTCGCCCGTCCTTGCTTGTGAACGACTGAGCCTTTCAGTGATGCTCCCTTTATACCCAATCATGACCCTCACCTGTTTCCAGTTAACCTGTTCACCTGTGGAATGTTCCAAACAGGTGTTTTTACAGCATTCCTCAACTTTCCTTTTGCTCCACAACTTTGTCTTTTGTTGCCCCTGTTCCAACTTCTTTGGAACGTGTTGCAGGCATCAAATTCAAAATGAGTGAATATTTGCAAAAAACAATAAAGTTTATCCGTTTGAACATTAAATATCTCGTCTTTGTAGTGGATTCAGTTGAATAGAGGTTGAAAAGGATTTGCAGATCATCGTATTCAGTTTTTATTGATGTTTTACACAACGTCCCAACTTCACTGGAGTTGGGGTTGTAAAAATCAGACGGTTTGTGGGGTCACACTGAGCTTATCAAACCAACTAAACCAACTCAAACTCGTCTACAGGGTCTGTGCTGCGGAGGATTCAGTTAAACTCAACGGCCAGTTGGCATTAAGGGGTGGGAATGTTCACTAACACTGATCTACAGTACAATTAAAGCTGCATGGTAACTCTGGATCGATGATTGTGGGATGCTGACAGCTACACGTCTGTGGTTGGTTAGAGGGCTGGTCTGCATATCGCAGCCTTTTCTAATATGGTTAAGATGGTTAACAAACAGTCGAATCCGCAGCCCTGTGTGAAAACAGCAGCACGTGCTGACATACTGATTGGGATCACCTGCAGGGCTGAAGCCTCCCAGCATGGCGAAATATAGCGTCAGACCTGAGAGACTCGCTGTGATACGCTGCATATGATTCAAAACAAACGGAGCGGCTCCTCCCGTTTATACGTCTCTCATTAGAATACGAAAGGCAGGAACTGACTCTGGATCAGTCGTCTATTTCTGGCAAGCTTGAGTCATCTGATCCCAGAGCGGCGGCTGCTAGGAGAGCGCAGAACAACTCCGGGGTTGTTATGTACCGGAGCTTTAGCCATTATGGGGCTGAAGAAACAAAGCAAAGACAGTGAGTCAGAGATGGATGGCATGAGGTCTGGAATCAGACAGGCAGAGAAAAATCTCAACTGTAATATGTGTGTCGCTGTGTATGCCGATGAGCTGAAACTGCATTAGAAGAGAGAGACGGGGAGAGAGAGACGGGGAGAGAGATGGAGAGAGAGACAGGGAGAGAGCGAGAGAGAGTCAGTACAGGCTGGAGTAGGTGTATTTTTTGGAGCATATTATAAATGTGCATCTGTTCACTCTTATTACAGAGCGAGTGGGCGTCGAGTGTGCAATCCTACCTGACCTGGACTGCGTGAACCGACTCCCACCTCTTCTACACTCACAGAGTTCTCTCTGTATATCTGTCTGTGTGTCTGTGTGTGTGTGTGTGTGTGTGTGTGTGTGTGTGTGTGTGTGTGTGTGTGTGTGTGTGTGTGTGCGCAACCCTAATTCCCCAAAAATTGGGACAGTATGTGAAGTGCTGGTAAAAACACAACACACTTCTGTTTGACCTACATTGAAAACATACAAAATCCTAATATTTTATGTTTTACCTTATGAACCTCATTGTTTTTGTGAATGTGCTTTTCCCAAATTTGATACCTGGAACACATTCCAAAAAAGTTGGGACACGAGTGTGTTGACCACTGTGTTACATCATCTTTCTCCTTGGAAGTTCCCAGTGACGACTTCGGAGGTCGTAACTATGGCTTGATTTGATCGAGTGGTTCTGGATGGTTGTTTTTGTCCTCTTGTTGTCCTCTTGTCTTTAGAGAGAGTCTGTGTGTTTTGCGTTTCTGCAGCAGAGTAAAGATCAGAGGGTGTTTTGTTTTTACGCAGCTAGATGTGCTTGTATCCGTGTGTGGATGGTTTCAGCCTGCAGTGTTAATGCTGTGGCTGATTAATAACTCAAATATAGCCGGTTTATCAGCAGCTCTCACTGCTTTTTTGTTGACGCGCCCCCAACTCGGAAACTTTAGATTCCCATTAGTAAATACGTCATTGTGGTGGTGTTCATGTGCGCTTATCTCATAAATACAATATTGCTGACAGGACTTGAAGGCAGCGTTAATAAATGTTTGTTTTGAAAGTGGATTTTTCGCGATAAGACACAGGTTTTCTAATGGGAGACAGTTCAGGACTCCAGGCAGGCCAGTCTAGAACCCACGCTCCGATTACACAGCCATGCTGCTTCATCATATGCAGAATGAGGCTCGGTGTTGACCTGCTGAAATAAGCCTGAGTGTTCCTGAAAAAGACGGCGTCTAAAAGGCTGCATATGTTCTCCAAAGTGTGTTAAGCACTGTTAGTGTTTTCACTGATGTGCACGTTACTCACCGATACCTCTCTATTATTTCCTAGATGACCCGAAAGGTTCCGCTGTGCGTCGGTCTGTTCAGCAGCTTCTCTGGACGCTGTTGATTAACGACTCCCACTGTGTGTAACACAGTCTTACCTCTCGTGTATTTGCGGACGCAGTGACGGACGGTGTTGGTGACGGCGTGTTTTCAAAGCATTCCTGAGTCCATGCTGTCGTATCCGTCACAGAAACCTGCCGAGTTTTAAAGCAGTGCTGTCTGAGATCAGAAGTCATGGCCAGTCATTTGCTTGTTTGTTTTGTTGTCTGTCCTTCGACGCAGAGATTTCTCTACATCTCCTGGGTCTTTTGATTCTATGATGAACTGTGAAGACTGAAATGAAGTCCTTGCCATCTCTGGCTCAGGAATGTGTTTTTTTTTTTTAAGTGTTGGATTTTTTTGCCTGTCCTTTCTCGTGAAGGACTGGGCCTTTCCTGGATGCTACTTTTATGTCCAAGCATGATCGCGTCACCCGGGTAAGAAGGTTTTAGTCTTAATTTGGCCCAACAGTTCATGTTTGCAAAGTTACAAAGTTGATGAGAGAAAACTTCCCATATCTTTTCTCTGAACTGCTTTCATTCAAATTCAGACCAAAAAAAGTGGAGCTTTGAATCGACTTGATTCAGATTAGCACGTTGGTTCCACATGAATAAGTTACAGGAGCCTGTTTCAGAGACAGATGACAGGCTGACGGATTCTGTTGAGTGAAATAGCAGCCATGATATAAAGTACAGAGTGGATATATTTTGAATGTATTTTCATGAATGCAAAGCCGAGTTTGAGTTCGATCATTAAGGATTGACGGCTTGGTGAGGTATAAAACGTTTTATAGAGACGTTTCAGATCCTTTATGAATCTAGTAATCATACTAATTACCTCTGTGCTCAGGTTTGTCTCAGAACGAGCAGCTGAGGAACTCTCAGCTTCAAAACTACAGCCAAAAACAAACCTGCCGTGGACCTGCTGGTTCCCTTTGATAAACTCTTTATCATTTAATAAATTTTAGTCTTTTAAAAGTCGTAGCTGGGGGTTACAGCGCAGCACTGAGCTACGGTTCCATTACATTCCCTCAGGTTTATTATTGGATTATAATGAACGTTGTCCTAAGCAACGTGTGATATATACATTAACTAATTACGTCTAAATCACTCAGTGATCGGTTTATGATATTGATATCGGGCCACAGTGAAGTGTTAATTATTAGTTATCATATAACGTGTGTTATAAACTCTCGCAGGCGAGCGTTACAGTGATTTTATCACAGTTATGGCTTTATTATCACAGTTATGGCATTATTTGTGTGATTTATTGGGTGTCTATAATAATTTCAGACACGTTTATAATCTTTCACACCTGATCTGTGGATTTTTTATGTTTGTGTGTGTGTTCTTGTAGTGCTATACTTGTGAGGACCCCATGTCCTCATTATGATAGGACTATAAGAATCTTTTCATAGTTTTTTCATAGAATCTTTCATCTTACAAGAGCAGAAAAATGGCCTTTTAGACACTTTGAGGTTAAGGTTAGGGTCAGGCTTAGCTGTGCTGTTACAGTAATAATCAATAGGATTGAACCTATGGACGTTCCTCATATTTATAGCAAGTGTGTGTGTGTGTGGATGTCCAGATGTATGAAGGTAGAGTGGGCAGCAGCTCTCAGAAAATGTGAAATGTTCATGCATGATGGTGTGTGTGATCATCGTACTGTCACATACTGCACTGTCACACTGTTATACACACACACACACACACACACACACACACACACACACACACACACACACACACACACACAGAAACAGAACTGACAGTGATGTGAAAAACTGTGAGTGATTCACTTTTCAACACTGAATGCAGTCAGAAGAACATTGGAGAGAAGAGATGAGAGAGAGAGGAGAGGAGAGGAAGAGAACGGGAGCAAGAGAGGGAGAGAGATGAGGTAAAGAATGAGAGAGAGAGAGGAAGAAAGAATGAGAGAGAGAGAGGAAGAAAGAATGAGAGAGAGAGAGGAAGAAAGAATGAGAGAGAGAGAGAGGAAGAAAGAATGAGAGAGAGAGAGAGAGAGGAAGAAAGAATGAGAGAGAGAGAGAGAGAGGAAGAAAGAATGAGAGAGAGAGAGAGGAAGAAAGAATGAGAGAGAGAGAGAGAGAGGAAGAAAGAATGAGAGAGAGAGAGAGAGAGAGAGAGGAAGAAAGAATGAGAGAGAGAGAGAGAGAGAGAGGAAGAAAGAATGAGAGAGAGAGAGAGAGAGAGGAAGAAAGAATGAGAGAGAGAGAGAGGAAGAAAGAATGAGAGAGAGAGAGGAAGAAAGAATGAGAGAGAGAGAGGAAGAAAGAATGAGAGAGAGAGAGAGAGAGGAAGAAAGAATGAGAGAGAGAGAGAGAGAGAGAGGAAGAAAGAATGAGAGAGAGAGAGAGAGAGGAAGAAAGAATGAGAGAGAGAGAGAGAGAGAGGAAGAAAGAATGAGAGATGAGAGGGTGACATGGCAGAGATAAAGAGAGAGGAGAGATGAAGAAAGAAAACAGAGAAAGGGAGAAGATATAGATAACAAGAAAGAAGAGAATAAGAGATGAATAGAGTGAAATGAAAAGGAAAAAAGAGGAGAGAAAAGAGGTGGAAAAAGAGAAAGTGAGAGCGAGAGATATATAGATGGGGCAGAGAGAAAGAGTAAGAGAGGACAGATAGAAGAGAGAAAGGAGAGATGGGAAAGAGTGGAGAGAAAGAGAGAGCGAGCCTCTCCTTCATTTCCATGGCATTAAAGTGATTGTAGTATAAATCAGGAGGATAATTCCATTTGGCCCTTTAAATCTGCTGGATTCATTCCGCTCAACGTACATCACAGATTATTTACAGTACTCCGGGATAAGATATTGATCATAAAGATAAACCTCATTGTTTTCCATCCCTTTAATCTGCATTGTGTACTGCATCTTTACGTTAATGTCTGCTCGGGAGGCGCACTGTGTAATCTGAATAATCTGCTTAGCTACCTTCTGTATCCGCGGCGGTGCTCCAAGCTCCTGATCCGGTGGAGTCATGTTGCAGATCTAAAGCACTGCAGCTGTTCATGGATCTGAAATACCGGCTTGGTGTCCTTCACAGTGCCGTCTGACTGGACCCACGTCACGGAGACCTGATTTCCCCTCCGCTAAAAGAGTTTGTAGTGTGTAAACAGCTGTTAAAGCTGCAGTAACAGCCCTGTGCACTCACTGTGTTTGTGATGTCACAAAACCAGCACATTTATATACACAGCAGTTCAACTCCGGCCTTTACTGTGGATGTTATAAGAAGTGTGTACGCCTGGCGTGTTATTGGGTAAGGCACCCAATCGGAGCAGATCATTTATATACATTTACACATTGGATGTTTTATTGGTCCAAAATTGCCTCATTATATTAACTCATGTTAAAGGTAAAGGATGTTTTTACCTTCTGGAAAGTGACCAGTTTGGCCAGTGGTGATCAATAACTGTCCAGACGTCTGTAGACACCTGCTGAACCAATGAGATTCAATATCAAGTTCTATATTAATATGGAACTTCTCTCCCTTTTGCTGATGTTTTAGGATTGCTGTAAATATTTGATTGCATTCAGCCACAAGACAATTACAGAGGTCAATTAGTGATGTGGGATGATCATTCCTGGATCACTCCAGCTCATCCCACCTCAGAGATCACAGCCCAGAGCTGGGGGGCTTTTAACCCCTCTGACTGACACCTGGCATTGATCATGGCTCATTAGGGTGTATGGACGCTTTTGGATATACAGTTCAGGTCTTTGCTTTTTTACACAAATAGCTAATCAGCCAATCACACGGCCGCAGCTCACTGCATTTAGGCATGTAGAGGTGGTCAAGACGACTTGCTGAAGTGCAGACCGAGCATCAGAACGGGGAAGAAAGGGGATTTAAGGGGCTTTGAACGTGGCGTGGTTGTTGGTGCCAGACGGGCTGGTCTGAGTATTTCAGAAACTGCTGATCTGCTGGGATTTTCACGCTCAACCATCTCTAGGGTTTACAGAGAACGGTCCGAAAAAGAGGAAATACCCAGTGAGCGGTCAGTTGTGTGGACGAAACGCCTTGTTGATGTGAGAGGTCAGAGGAGAATGGGCAGACTGGTTCCAGATGATAGAAAGACAACAGGAACTCAAATAACCAACCAGAATCTCTGAGGAACGTTTCCAACACCTTGTTGAAAGTCTGACAAGAAGAATTAAGACAGTTCTGAAGGGAAAAGGGGGTCCAGCTTTTTACTAGTGAGGAGTACCTAATAAAGTGGCTAATAAAGTGAGTGAGTGTAGATTGAAAGTAAAGACCGATGTTGCGCTCTTCTGTGCGGTGACTGTTTCTAGACGCTTGTTTTTCTTTGGACTGTGATGATATTCGTCTTATTAGTGACAGAAACAGTCACAAGAAAGATAAAGGTTGGAAGAAGGTCATATTAAAAAGGGTTATGGCTGTTTTTATGTCCCGCACATGAATGTTGTAAGTGGACTTCAAAGCAAAATGCAGGCTTCTGTATCCTCAGTGAGACCTCAGAGCGCTGTCCGCCATTCGAAGACTCCATGCTGTTGTAATCTTGGGTAATATGAATATTGCCACAGAAGACCATGGTCCGTGGTTTTCAGGTCTGGGGTATGTCGATACGTCCTTTAATGGTCAGTTGAAATCCAGGTGTGATGTGACATCGTTTCAGACGTTCTTGGAACTGTACGCGGTGAAGCTGACACACTCCATGTCCTGTGTATCGCTGTTGCTGTCCATGGTGCTGATGTCTAGTTACAGTAAGGAGTACCTGTGAGAGATGTAGACCTGCTGGAGATGATCAAAGGGCTGGGCTTATTCACAGATCCTGTGTCCACCCTATTACGCTAATTGAGCCCACATGCAGAGACGTGCCCTGAATCGGACAAATGCCATTAACGCTGGTCTGGTGTCCAATTTTTATTTATTTGTATTGCCGCTTATGAAATCTGGGTACGTTATAAAGTCTAATGCCTCACCGATACTGAAGGAGGCCCATGTGCCCTGCTAGAGTCACTGAGGCAGAGCTGCCAGCAGCGAGTGATCTATGAGCAGTTCTGTGAGAAGACCGGCTTAAATGCAAGCTGTCACTGGTCACCGATGAAATCCAATCTGCGTGATTGATTAACTCTACAATTTGCTTTTGTTCTGTCAAAGCTATTATATGAAGGCCATTCAAGCAGTCACACCATAAAGAGCCTCTCAGTGCGTTTTTTATAATTCAGGAACATTGTGACAATGAAATCCCCTCCGCTTCCGTCCAGCACAGGCCGAACGGAGGAAGTCACCTGTTCCCCATGGTCATGCGAAATGTCCGAGTTGAAGACAGGTTCTCAATCGGTGCCACGTCCCCCGCTGACCCACCACGAGGAGCAATTATAGACATGTCCACTGTAATCAAAGCCATGCTAAGAACCAGACCAAGCCCAGGCAAATGAGTGTGGGGAGAGAGCAGGCTGGGTAATGCAGCTATTGACTCTGGGCCTGGAGGAGAGGAGGATGGGGGGAGTTTCTCCCACTGACAGGTCCAAGAGGGTAAAGGAACCTGGCTTAGCTCGGCCCGTATCGACAGATGCATTACGGATCGGAAATGGACAGGGACAGGCCATTACTGAGAGGAATGCCTCGGAGCAGAAAGAGAGGCTTAGAGAGAGAGAGAGAGAGAGAGAGAGAGAGAGAGACAGAGAGAGAGAGAGAGACATAGCTGCAATGGTAGGGGAGAACAGGTGGAGAACGAGGGCCAGAGATGATGTCTGAATATCTGATAAATGTATGAGGTCAACTAAATAAAGATTAGTGACTACCAAGCCCCGTCTTGGAGACCCTGAGCTCTTTGAGGTGGTTTATTAGACTCAGTTTAAGCCTGAGCCCAGAATGAAATGGTGATGCACCATCAATGTGTGTCTTCATTATGGCTGCATGATGTATTGTTTGTTAATGAATACTGGAATATTGGCTTTCGCAGTTCTCTTGGTCAGGGAACTGACACTGTGACCGGAAGGTCGCAGGTTTGATCCCCTGAGCTGACAGTACGTGACTGAAGTGCTCTTGAGCAAGACACCTAACCCCCCAGCTGCTCCCTGGGCACCATGAGTAGGGCTGCCCACCACTCACTGCCCTCTAGTGGGTCTGTAGGCTAGTGTGTATGTGGGTGTTTCACTGCGTGATTGGGTTAAATGGGGAGTTCTTATTCCTCTGTGTGCAAACACAGCTGTCCAATAACTCTAGCAGATCTAACAGATTCCTGAAACGAAGAGCATGCCAAACTTAACGGCGACTTACCTTACTGTCTACAGTGCACTTAAAGCGACTGCACAGTAGACGGTAAGGTAAAGAGGGAGTGTAACACCTAAAGAGTTTCAGTCCCGAATAAGAGCTTGACCTCTCAGAAGGAGCAGCTCCCTGTTATCATGTGACACAAGCAAAGCTAAACATCTGGACCTGTTCATGATGTAATGCGCAGCGGGACTGAGAATTGAGGATGAATGTGGAAGAGAAACACTGATATGACAGTGAGAGCAATTCACAATAAACTGGCAGCTGGACTGACAGTGGAGTGCTCTGATGTCTGGATCTGTATTATATACACAATAAAAGCTCTTATGCTGTTTTACTGTGTTCAACAAGCAGCTCCTCTGCCTCAGTTCTCTGCTGCGCGTGATTCCTCCCCTTTCCTCCACTCCTCCCTCTCATTGGCTGTTGCTGGAATCACTCATTGACCTTCTCACACTACAAGACCGTGGACGTTCAGCGTCATGAAAATCAACCGTGTTTGAAACCACTGGAGGGTAGAGTGATTTATCCTCACACTACCAGATCATCCACACCATCGGTCGCTGCTGATGGAGCTCTTGATCGCTTCAGATTGTGAAAGCAGCAAATCAAGGTTGAAATCAGGCAGCCGAGTGTCTTTTTAGTGCGTTCCAGGCTTTAGAATTAGAGGAAGCTCAATGGCACATCTTCTGTTCTGAAACTGATATTAAAGCTCTGAGAACCAGCCAGACATGGATATTGATCCAGTATTTCTCTAAGCTTTTAAAAATGACAGATTTTGGAAATGAAGCATTTAAGAAAAAAATAAATTAAAATGTTTATAAATTAATCAAAAAGGTAAAAAATATTTTTCAGTTGTTTGCCGAAAGAGAAAACCAGCTAAAAAATATTTCTCCATCTTTTTCTTTCATTTACGCATTTGTTCATATTCAGTGCTGTTTATCTAATATTTACACCTGCAGGGGATCTCGGGGCTGTTGGTCTGAGGCACTTCTGAGGCCAATGGCAGTCAGAGGCCCCTGGCTGGCTACAGTGGCTAAATAATAGGCAATAAACCCCCCACCATCTCCACCCCCAACGCACACACACACGCGCACACACACAAGCACACACACAAGCACACATACACTCACACGTACGCACACACACACACGCACACACACTCTCACGCACACACACTCTCACACACACGCACATGCACACATACACACACACACACACACGTACATGCGCATACACACACGTACGCACACACACACATGAACATGCACACATACACACACGTACACGCACACACACTCTCACGCACATGCACACTCTCGCACACAAACACACACATATACACTCTTGTGTGCACACACACACACATATAAAAATAAAAGTCAGGCCTGCATTATTATGACCAAATTTACTTTTGTTGTATTGGATAAACATCATCATTCGTCACAGCTTCCACAGAAACTCTCACCTGGAACTCAGGTGATCATAGTACACTTTAACAAACACTCCGATTGGCCCTAATCCTGACCCTAACCTCCAGACTTTGGACCCTCCAAATCAACTGAATTCAGCCGACTGTAAATTCATTTGTAATCATGCAGTCGCTGCAAAGTCTCTTGATGATCTACTGAGTGTTTTCACTGCTGCTACATCACTGATACGTTGTTGACGTTACTGAGAGTCTGTTGAGTGTTTGTTTCATCTAAAGAGGACCACTTAAAATAGAGTATCACCTCTAAAACTCCAACTTTAGGTGTGCTGCAATTGCAATATATAACAAAATAATAGCAATACTCTGTTTATGTCACGCAGCCAGTATATACAGCAGGGTTATTCTCACCAATCCATCCTTCCTTGATTTATTATAAGGGAAAAAGCAGCCATTTATATGGAAATGAGAAGGAACCTGTAGACCTGGCCCTCCGCTCTGCTCGGTCAGATCTATAATTAGCACTGCTCTTCACGCGCCTCTGTAAGCATTTTCACTGATCCCCAAACAAGTGCGCTGTTTTCAGGACCACGGACAGCGGCAGGCGGGAGCGTGCAGCTCTGCATGGCTGGCCTTTGTAGTAAGTGAGCATGTGAAGGAGTGAGGGGAGGAGTGTTTATCATGAGGCCGCTGGATGCATCTCTCTCTCTCTCTCTCTCTCTCTCTCTCATGCTCTCTCTGTCTCTCTCTCTCTCTCCCTCTCTCTCTCTCTCTCTCTCTCTCTCTCTCTCATGCTCTCTCTGTCTCTCTCTCTCCCTCTCTCTCTCTCTCTCATGCTCTCTCTGTCTCTCTCTCTCCCTCTCTCTCTCTCTCTCTCTCTCTCTCTCTGTCTCTCTCTCTCATGCTCTCTCTGTCTCTCTCTCTCCCTCTCTCTCTCTCTCTCTCTCTCTCTCTCTCTCTCATGCTCTCTCTGTCTCTCTCTCTCCCTGTCTCTCTCTCTTGCTCTCACACTCACTCTCTCACTCTCTCTCCCTGTCTCTCTCTCTGGCCTACTTCTGCCCAAGAGCACAGAGAAAGAGTCCCTGTCTCCTGGGATCGAGCGGCAGAGGAGCAGAGCAGGGAAAGAGTGCAGAGACAAGTGAAAAAAAAAGTGACAGATGGAGGAGAGATTTTTCTTTAAAGCCATTAGGGTCGGACATGTGCTCTGAGAGAGAGAGAC
>NC_051228.1:39851158-39876158 GCF_015220715.1 Pygocentrus nattereri
TTTAATACATGTGTAATATGTGGCTGTTTCAGAGGTTTACATGCAGTGTCTGGAGGGTAGTATTGTGTCTGTAATGTAAGCGGTGAAGCTCGATCGGCTGCTCTAATGCATGCTGGGTGGTCCTTTGTAGCTGATGAACGCTGAGTTTGGTTTGGCACATATTGTGCTGGAACTTCATGTCGATTGTCACTTCATGCATTTAAACAATCGCAATGACGCGTTAAGCCCTTCCACCACGCTGCTGAACTGAAGGCCTCACACTGTGAGCTCCTTTCTTAACTCAAAGTCACACATTGCCCTTCTGCCAGCAGCTCTTCCAGTTCAATCTACGTCATTATCACTTTGTGTTCCTCCATTCACGCTGGTGTTATCGCCTTCATTCACACGCACACAAAGGAAATGCGTTTACCCAAATACTAAAAAAACACAAGTAACAGGCAGCAACGATGAAATTAACCACAAAAAAGAGAGAGAGACAACAATGAGAACGGGAAGATAAGGAAGTTATGAAAGCGTGACGTGGCGCGGCGGGGCATTGTTCCCGCTTCAATAAAGCCGAGATTGTGCGGAGAGAAGCGAAGGCAGTCGTTCGCCGTGTGAAAGGCTGAGGGAGGGGCCTGTATTGTGTTTTCTTTAACAAGACGACTGAAATGGTGAAATGCTGAAGTGGGGGTGGGGGGTGGGGGGGATTGGGGGGGGGGTTGTTGTCCAGAAGCTGCCAGCCCTTCTGTTGCTCACTCAATAAATACCAGTGTTTACAGCCTCCTCTTTTTGGGGTGAATCATCAAAACCTGTCAGATTGATTTTGCCAGCGTCAGTATGGAGGCTCGTCCCGCTCCGTTTAGATCCGCTTCTGCCTGTTTTACCTCCTCTTTGGAATCGGCACATTTCACGAGGCTGCTGTTAACCTACACTGCGTTCAGGATCATTCTGTACAAACTTTTTCACCAGGGGCAGTTGTGGACTGGAGGTCAGGGTATGCAACTGAAGTGCCCTTGAGCAAGACACCTAACCCCCAACTGCTCCTGGATGCTGTGGATAGGGCTGTTCACAGCCTCTAGTGTGTGTGTTCACATGTGGGTTAAATGTAGGGGTGAAATTTCCCCGTCGTGAGACTAATAAGGGTCACTTAATCTTAAAAACATGTGTTTTTTACAGTACTAGTGATGACTTGCCAGTCTACATCTACTTATAAAGTAAAGGAAGCCAAACTAAACAACAGCAACAAAAATAAACCTCCCGTATCCGAGTTGACTTTACTGGTGCTGGCCACTAGAGGACCTGCCAAAGAAGCTACAGTGAGTGTTACCAAGTACAGTAACCTAAATAACGATGAGGTGAGCTGGGTTTGGTCGTCCACCTAGTTTAATCTAAAGCTTCATTCAGCTTCAGGGGGGAATAAAACCACCTCCACCCTCCAGATAATCAGGACAGCTGGTATTTTTCCTCAGAAACATTCGTCTAAATTGCTGCCACTGCCGTTCACAGGTGGGTTCTGAAGAGTATGGCTGAAGTTTTTCCACCACTTGATGGTGAAAGTGGTGCTTATAAAGTGTTGTGATTGGCGGAGATCATTTCAGTCCAGGTCTAAAAGCTTTTAAAGAGCTTTTTATGCTCACAGCAGCCAAACGAGCACTTCAGGCCTGTGATCTTGAGTTTGCGAGTCTGAAAAGTCCCAGTTGAGATTCCATTTGTCAGGAAGTAATGAGCCACCCTCAGGTCACGGCGCCGTCTTTAACGGCCCCTGCCGTTCGTCTGCGCTCACCCCTTCTTTTTTCTTTTATTCGTCCCCTGTTATTTGGTTTGTATGCGTGTGGTTTGTCAACATGCTCCCTTTTCATCCTCTACTGTTTTAATCTTTGCCTCGGAGAGTCAGCGGTGTGTGTTTACGCTAAAGAGCAGCAGTCCAGGATTCCTCCTGCGCTCCGGTTCCTCTCTGCCTTCGGTAATGCGATTAAACTTTGAAACACTCCAAATTCATTCCGTACCCTGTGATGTCTCACTTCGCTCTGTGTATTTCTGTTCCTCCTTCCTCGTCACATTCTCCCTCACTTTTCACCTCCCTCGATTCAGAAGGCTGCTCACATACGCATGTCTAATTACAGAGAGGAGTAGAAGGAGGAGGGGCGCTCCCTCCTCTTCTTCTGCTCGCTCTCTCTATCTCTCTCTGTCCTTTGCTCTTTCTGTGACTCAGAGCTGTTTAATGAGATCCACTGGCGTCGTTTACACCTTTCTGTGTGTGTGTGTGTGTGTGTGTGTTCATGGGGAGTGACATGACTGTGTGTAGATCACAAGAGCAAAGTGTGCTTTATCATCAGCTGCTAATGGGCTTCTGTTTCTGCAGGTTCTGTTCAGTCGGTCCACCTTGTTGATGTAAAGTCAGAGGCTCATCTGCTGCTGCACAGTTTGTGTTGGTCATCCTCTAGTCCTTCATCAGTGGTCACAGGACGCTGCCCACAGGACGCTGCCCGCAGGACGCTGTTGGCTGGATATTTTTGGTTAGTGGACTATTCTCAGTCCAGCAGCAACACTGAGGTGTTTAAAACTCCAGCAGCACTGCTGTGTCTGATCCACTCAGACCAGCACAACACACACTAACACACCACCACCACGTCAGTGTTACTGCAGTGCTGAGAATGACCCACCACCCAAACAGTACCTGCTCTGTGAGGGTCCATGGGGGTCCTGACCACTGAAGAACAGGGTAACAGAGTATCAGAGAAACAGATGGACTACAGTCTGTAACTGTAGAACTACAGAGAGCAGCTATACGGTCAGTGGAGCTGATAAAGTGGACAGTGAGCGTAGAAACAAGGAGGTGGTCAGAGTGTTACGCCTGATGTGTGTGTGTGTGTGTGTGTGTGTGTGTGTGTGTGTATAAATATTTATAATTGTATTTATTATAATTAACATATAATTACAGATACAGTTCAGTACAAGTACATTTTCCGTTATACTGCTATCTCTCTTCACGAGTAGGTGGCAGTAATTGCGGTGGTAGGTTTATGTCAAGCAGCCGTAAAGTCTCCAGTGAGTTTCTCTGTGAAATCTGTCGAGACGAGAATGAAAAACAATTTAAAGGCATGTTTCTTACTGTTACAGGTGAGCTGGCCCAATAATACCTGCGCTGGGTCCTGTACACTATTTGCATTGCAGATGTTTACATGGTATAGCCTGGTCTCCTGAGGGCTAAGCGTGAAACACTAGTGTGCGTTTTTGTGCCTCACGTCTTGTGAGGGTAACGTGAAACATGCAGATGTGTCCGGAGTGGAACAGATTAAGTGCTGTTATTAGTGAAATCACTGTAAAGTATGTTAAATATTTACTTATGTGTAAGTTTGATTTGAACTCCTGTAATAGCCAGAAATTAAAACTATCGTGTGGTCACCAGTGAGGACTGTAGGCTGAAGGACGTCCGGGTCAGTCTTTGATTTCATTGAGGAAACAGAGACGAGGCAGGTGAACCCAGACAAGGTAACAGGAAGGACTGAAGTCCTGACAGATGAAGACGCAGCTGAACACCGCGGCTGCTTACACAGGAGGACTAATCAGACACAGATGGACGAGATCATGGGAGGATGGAGTTACGGACAAAACACAGGTGACTGGCATAGACAGAATAATCCAGAACGCTGAGCTTAAGGGGATCTTGTGACAACAAAATGCTTAATTAACGCATTATCTCCTGATCAGATGTCGAGGTAAACCTTATTACCTTCATATATCTGTTCATCCATTAGTTTTATGTTATGGTTGTTAATATATGACATTTATTAGTTTTTCATTTATGACTCATTACTTTCTGATTAATTACTCATCAGTAAATGCCTTAATTAGTATCTGATCATACATCCTTACTATAAAGTGTTACCAGCAAAGTAAACATTCAACAGAAGTCGTTCCGAGTGGTTTGGTGTGAAACGCTCGATCTGTAAAATCTTGCAGAGTCAGATGTGCGATCACAGCGGTGGTGATGGGAACCAGATGAAGCTTTTATCACCTCGGAAAGCTGATTCACAGAAAGTGGGAGCCCTTTTCTTTCAGGTTAAAGAGAATAAAATCATCGCCTCTGTTTTTGGCAGAAATATGAAAAACTTTGAAATAATTATTTTCTCAAAATTTTGACTTAAGATTGTGAAATAATCTTATTTAGACTTAGTTTCTGTAAATATTGGCTTATTATCTTGAAATGATGTCTTTTTAGAGATGCCAAGTCCAAATTTCCATTACTTGGTGATAATAAGTCAAAAATATGACAGCCAGCTGCTGGAAACAGAAACCATAGGCGGTTTTTTGGTGTAAATGGGCTTTCGTAAGTTTTGTTATTTGATTTTAGCCTATGTAATTTTCTACAGCCAAAACGGGTTAAAAGATTAACAAGTAAGTTAACTTTATTTTCAATACTGCAATTTGTTCCGGACATACAGAGAATTGAAACGGCGTTTCTCTCAGACCCCGTGGTGCGACGATAACATAACATTGATAACACAACTAATGGGTTAGTTTATTACAGTGTGCTGTTTCGCACAGAACCCCTCTAAATGACCTTGTTCACAGATTGTCTTCAGTGACAACTGAAGAAGTTTGGACCCCGCTGTAAAATTAGGCTCTGAATTGCTTTGTGTTGCTATCAAGTTGCATGGAAATGATGTTGCAGGCAGCTCCCAGTGTGCAGCTGGTCGTATGAGGGTTGCACTGTGTAAAAACAGCCTAACAATGTTTACATTTTCAAATCCCGTCAGACGGGCCCTTTAACTCTCAGCCCTGGGCTCATTCCCTCACAGACAGATGTGCACGACAACAGAAGCTTCCACGCTCTCACTCCTCCTCTGAGCTTAACCCCGTGTCCGTGCTGAACCTCGGGGCAGCCGCTTGCCTGTGGTAACGATATGCAAGGATCAAAGTTTGTGGTATTAGTAGGCAGAGTGCGCGGAGCAGAGTGTCAAATATCAATATGTGTAGGAGGCGGGGGGCGGGGGGTGGGGGGTGTAGGGAGAGGGGAGAGAGGACACGGATGATATGATGTGTGAGCGCCGCTTCCACTGCGTGCACTTTTCCGTGGGTTTGAAGGAAAGCTTTTAATGAGAACAGACGGATCCCTGAGTTCAGGCTTTCTCTCTCTTCTTTTACTCACTCACTCACTCACTCACTCACTCACACACACACACACACACACACACACACACACACACACACACACACACACACACACACCACACGCACTCTTTCTCTCTCTCAGCGGCGCTACTCAGCAGCACATTCCTAAACATTACACTGCAGTCCAGAACACAGCACTATATAGATGACACCATGCCTGAGGAAATGCTGAATGATCAGTTTGTCCGGCATCTGTCCAGATGTCCTTTGTTCCGTGATCCGCTCCACACCGGAGTCTATAAAGACTGACATCACAACTAACGGACTAACATCACGGACTAACATCACAAAATCAAACCTGCTGAAATTTCTCAGTACGAAATCACAGCAAAAGCCAAAATACTGTACAATATTCCAAATATTATATTATTAATACCCACAATGACTAGCTGTTCTAAAGCTAAACCAGTGAGGGCATTAGAGCTTGAACTCGGTGTGAAAACCTGTCTGTTCCTGACTGGAGGAGACAACATTGTGTCCCAACCCAACCTGAACCACGCCACCAAGTCTGGAATCTGAAACTGACTCGAATTGGCCCCCCAGTGCTTTTTTACAACAAAAGAGTTGGGACACTGTGATGAATATGCATCAAAACAGAAGGAAAAGACGTGGGAATCTTTTAAACCCTGTGTTTAAAGAAACTACAATGACAACAGAGCAAATGTTGAAACTGGGAAATATTATTGTTTAGTATTGTTTAGCAACATGTTCCAAAAAAGTTGGGACAGGGACAAGAAAAGACTGGTAAAGCTATCTGGGGGAACATCTCACAACTCTTTAGATTCATTGACAAAAGGTCAGTAACATATTTGTGTACAATAAGAGCATCCCAGACTTTCAGGGGTAAAGGTGAGGAGGGGTCACCACTCTGTGAAAAACCGCATGGTCAAAAAGTGCAACAACTCAAGAAGAACGTTCCTCAACATAAAACAGCGAAGAGCTTCTGCTTTTCATCGTCTACGGTGCAGAATATCATTAAAGACTCAGAGAATCTGGAGAAATCTCTGTCTGTGAGGGACGAGGCTGAACACCAGTATCTGCTGGCCGTGATCTTTGGGCCCTCAGGCAGCACTGCATTAAAAACAGACATGATTCTGTAGTGGAAATCACTGCATGGGCTCAGAAACACTTCTGAAAACCACTGACTGTGAACACAGTTCATCACTGCATCCACAAACGCTGTTAAACTCTAAAACACAAAGAAGAACCCAAATATAAACAGGATCCAGAAACGCTGCCACCTTCTCTGGGCCTGAGCTCATTTACAATGGACCGAGGGGAAGTGGAAAAGTGTCCTGCGGGCCAAGTAATCAACAACTGAAATTCTTTAGGAAATCATGGACAGCACATCCTTTAGCCTAAAGAGGAGAGGAACCATCCAGCTGGTATAGGGGAGCATTAGTGCACGTGGCACGGATGACTTACACATCCAGCATTAATGCTACAGTTTGCATTCTGCTTTAACAAATTTCTTCATCGAGAAACACTTTTAACAGACATCTGAAAGTGTTTACCCTGGACAAACTTTCTATAATGTGCTGCTCTTATTCTGTGCAGTGCTGATTTAGCTGAATAACAGCCTGTTCACCTGTATATAACCTAAAACATTAAACAGTTGTCTCTAAAACAGTGACCAGCATAGTGATGTCCAGAAAAAGACCAGGAGAACACAGATGAGCCAGAGTGAATTGGGGAAGCATGTTCTGCTACCAAGATTGACACAAGTGTGTGTTGGTTTGGGTTTGTTTGGTACGTGTGTGACTCAGCGACTCGGTGAAGGTCAGGCTTCTCACACAGAAATAAAGGCAGTACGTGTTTCTATATTTGGATCAGAACTCTGACAATGTGAACTGGTTTTGATGGCACCATCTGCAGACCGGGTTTTGACGTCCACTGTGTTCATCTGCCTCAGATGCTCCAGTTTAAAAGAGGCTCTTCACTGTTGTTTTCTACCGGGTGGCTCAAACATCGGAGAATCAAAATGAAAAATGTGGAAATGTAGTGCAACAGGGTGACGTCAGCAGGACTGCAGTCAGCAGGAGCTCACAGGACGCAGGTTAGGAGTTCTGTTTCACATGTAGAGCAAACGGCGCCGTACAAACTCCAGCGGCTGCTCCTTCCTGGCTCAAAACGACATTCGCTGTGAAACGTCATTTACATTTGAAGTAAGACGACAGACTGGCCGCTGGAACGATGACTTGGCAAATAAGCCCGAATGATGCCTGTGTAAGGTAACATAACTGAGGTAATCCAGAGGACCAGTGCTGGACAGACATGCTGTCTAAAGCGCAAGGTTGCCGTGACACCCCTCCACGCCTTTTCAGCCCATTGGAGTCGCTCAGAAGTCATTTAGAGACGTGATTTGTCCAAATGGCTTTTCTAAAATTAATTATCCATTTATTCTGGCCGCTCGTTGGGCTGGGGCTCATTAGGAGCCAAGCTCGGGTGAAACCTAAAGAGCCTAATGGATAGGAGACCAGTGGCGCTGCCCTAACACATGGACGGCATGGAGGAAACCACCTACGCAGGAATGCAACATGTTCTTGCTCCATTTACCCCAAGTGTCATCATCGTTCCGGTAGCAGTGCAGAACGTGGCTGGAAGCGCTCTGGAAGCAGCTGATCAGAGCTGCTGTGTTTGCATCTGCTCCTATAGTCTGTATAGAAAGAGTGTGACAGTTTATCTTGTACTGTCAAACAGCACCCATACAAATCAAGTCAGGGCACAATAATAACATTTATTATAATGTAATGGTGTAATTCTAATGCACATAATACTAAGCACACACACTACATTATTATATTCAGCTAGAAGCTAAAAACTGTGTGTCTGTAATTTTCTTTAATGCAGGGCGGCTCTAATAGTCACAGGTCACCACTGATTTTATAATTAATTAATTAATTAATGTGTGTTTTATTTAAGTAGTAGAACCCAAGAGGGGGTGTGTTATCCTGAAATATCATCCCGGCTGTGATCTGGTGTCCGTAGATCATCCCAGCCGTGATGTTATTGGTGATAACTCCCTCCTGGAGTGCTCTACTGCTTTAATACAGCAGTTAAATAAATACAGTAAGAAATGAATAAACTGGCCGTGAACGCGGCTTTAATATGTTTTAATGTTCAGCTCCTTCCTCCTAATTATAGCTCCTTAATGAGCAGCTTGTTGCTATGTCAGAGTAACGAGCTCCGCCCACTCGCCGCTCAGCCATTCGTTCTCCAGCTCCTTACACTAAATTCCCAAACCGTCGTGTCCACTGAGCAGCTTTTCAGTCGGCAGCTGTGACAGAAGAACAGCTGAACAACCTGGAATCAGCCAGAAATGAACCCAACACCATTCGCCAGACGTGTCTGATCTCCAGAGTCGGACCAAATCAGACTGAGCCGTAAAACTGAGCCAATATCAGGTTCAGCTCAGTTTGGTCAGTTTGTCCAGATCAGTATTAATGTTGTTTTGTTCCAGCCGGTCTGTAAAGCTTCTTACAGCCCGTTTAGTTTGGCGAATGGTGTTGGGTTCATTTCTGGCTGATTCCAGGTTGTTCAGCTGATCTTCTGTCACAGCTGCCGACTGAAAAGCTGCTCAGTGGAGACGACAGTTTGGGAATTTAGCGTCGTCTTGTCTTCAGAGTCGGACCAAATCGGCTGTCGGTCAGATGTGGTCTTAACAGCGTCCGTTTTCTGTTTGTGGTAAAGTAAGAAGTACAAACGTTCAAAGGGCTCGAGCGTCTCCTACAGCTGTCAGAGTCGTTGCTTAGCAACAGTGTCTCAGTGGAGTGATAGTGTTGGTGAGAAACCTGTGATGTTCTGGTGAAATAACAGCAGTTAGACTTTGACTTACATTAAAAGTAAAGCAGGTTTTTTCCTTTTCCTGTAAACTTACCATTTTAGAGGTTTTCTGACAGCAGTATGTAAGTATCTATATAACTATTTCAGTGTGTAGTAGTAGTTTCAGTTAAGGTTCCCCCTGCTTTTCTCTGGGTTCCCTGTACAGTTGGCCCTGACAGTGTACACAAACTGGCACACGCATAAAGCAAACAGGAACACTATTGTGACATTGTTTGCGATTGCTGACGATCAATGGCTTTGGAATAAACCCAGCACACTTTAACAGTGTAATGCACATACATCACCGTCCTGCAGCCGCTAAAAAAACCCAGTGAAATATGACCCTCTTCTCTGTTCTGTGTGATAAATAGGAGAACTGCTATTGTTGAGGTCCTGTTCCTTTGGAGCTGAGTGTGTGTGTGTGTGTGTGTGTGTGTGTGTGTGTGTGTGTGTGTGTGTGTGTGTGTGTGTGTGTAGTCAGCGCAGTGGATCACTGGCAAATTTAATTAACCGACTGAGAGCTCTTCAATCACACGGATTAGTGTGTGTGTGTGTATGTGTGTGTGTGTGTGTGTGTGAGGTGCATGTGGCGAGCACCATGGTCCACCACGTTGCTTATAAAAGCACTGTTTTAAAAAAGCGCCTCTCTGATCTAAAGAGAGCAGAATTGATTAAAAGCCACACACTGGTCCAAACACACTCACTGTGACAGCTAACAGTGTGTGAAATTCAACACACCGAATCCAGCACGACTCCACACCGCGGCGAAGTCATTAGATAGGAGGACATTATAATATCATAGTAGAGTCTGAAAATGAGGGAGGATTTCATAAAACACTGTTGCATTGTCAGTTACAGAGGTAAGAGCCTGTATGGTAGAAAATATATGTACATATATTACAAATATAAAAAATGTATGTGCAATATCTGGGCTGTTTTAAAATATATGCACATATACGTCAGTATAATTAAATATATCGCTGCTCTTGGAGCAAAACCTTGTATCTCCTTTTTTGTTGGATTTCAGTTTTTGGCATAATTTCTTCTTCTTCTTCTTCTTCTTCTTCTTCTTCTTCTTCTTCTTCTTCTTCTTCTTCTTCTTCTTCTTCTTTTGGCTGCTCCCTTTAGGGGTCGCCACAGCAGATCATCTGCCTCCATCTCGCCCTATCCACTGCCTCCTCTACTTTCACACCAACCATCTCCATGTCCACCTTCACTACATCCATAAACCTTCTCTGAGGTCTACCTCTTCTCCTTCTGCCCGGCAGCTCCATCTCCAACATTCTTTGACCAGTTGTTGGTTTTTGGCATAATTTGAAATGCATTTTGGCCTTTATATTGTCTTTATATTGTTTCATGAAGGATGGACCAAAATAAATGGCTAAAACGGACTTGGAAAAAAACTCTGGTTCCATTGACTTACATTGGAAGGAATGTATGTTTTTACCTCCTCCTGTAAAGTTACCATTTTACAGATACGAGGTTTTGTTCCACCAACAGCAACATGCAGACATGCATAGAAATATATTACAAACTTGTCACATACATTTTCTTTGCATTTGAGGAACAGGAGAGGCTGAAATGGTGTGACACTGTAGTTTGTATAGTATTCTAGTTACAGTAGCAGCCAGTGCAGCTGAAAGTTTAAGTGAGATTAGTTTTAATTGCTATTTCGCTTGTGAGCATCTTCGCTTGTAACCAATCTACATGCTAGTCATTGCAAGTCGCTTTGCTGCTCTGAGCTGCAGGAGAACAACGCTGCAGTGAGGACTGCAGCAAAACTGACAGGCAGGTTTTAAGTTTTATTTTAGGTTTGTGTGTGTTTTTTTTTTCTCAGGCTGAAATTGTACAAGTCTTAATCCTTTTGGCTCTAAAGGCATTTTCTCATCTTCTCAAACTCTCCTCTAAAGGTTCTTCATAGAACCTGTTCCTCATGTGTTTCCTATCTAAACGCTCCGTTATCTTCATCACTACTTTCCAAACCCGCTGCAGCAGCTTCAGCAGCTGGAAACTCTCTGACGCCGTTTCACACGAGTCTCCGATGTGGACCGAATGAAGAATGAAGGGTTTCCGGCGTGACGGTCAGTCCTTAGTGATCTCCTGAGTGTCCGTCGGTCAGTTTCACACAAGATGTAGACGGACACACGAATCCAGCAGCTCCACACGGTGAGAGGCAGATGACGTGTATCTCAGCCCCTCTTCATAGACTCATAACATAATAAGGATATGAGTGTTGTATGATCTCGTGATAAGATGGAATGGAAAAGGCGGCTCTACAGATTATCGCAAAGATAGAGAAACATATACAACCCCAATTCCAGTGAAGTTGGGACGTTGTGTAAAACATAAAAACAGAATATGATGATTTGCAAATCCTTTTCAACCTACATTCAGCTGAATCCACTACAAAGACGAGATATTTAATGTTCAAACGGATAAACTTTATTGTTTTTGTAAATATTCACTCATTTTCAATTTGATGCCTGCAACACGTTCCAGAGAAGTTGGGACAGGGGCGTGTTTCCCACTGTGTTACATCACCTTTCCTTTAACAACACTCCGCCACGCTGTTATAACACGTGCAGAATGTGGCTCGGCATCGTCTCACTGAAATAAGCAGGACGTCCCTGAAAAAGACGCTGCTTGGATGGCAGCAGATGTTGCTCCAACACCTGTATGGACCTTTCAGCATTAATGGTGCCTTCACAGATGTGCCAGTTACCCCTGCCATGGGCACTAACACCCCCCCCCCCCCCCCACCATCAGAGATGCTGGCTTTTGAACTTTGTGCTGAAAACAATCCGGACAGTCCTTTTCCTCTTTGGCCCGGAGGACACGACGTCCATGATTTCCAGAAACAGTGTGAAATGTGGACGCGTCAGACCACAGGACACTTTTCCACTCTGCGTCAGTCCATCTCAGATGAGCTCGGCCCAGAGAAGGCGGCGGCGTTTCTGGGTGGTGTTGATATGTGGCTTCGCTTTGCATGGCAGAGTTTTAACTTGCACTTGTAGATGGAGCGACGAACTGAGTTCACTGGCAGTGGTTTTCCGAAGTGTTCCTGAGCCAATGTGGGAATATCAGTTACGGAATGATGTGGGTTTTTAATGCAGTGCCGCCTGAGGGGTCGAAGGTCACAGGCGTTCAGTGTTGGTTTTCTGCCTCGCTGCTTACCTGCAGAGATTTCTCCAGATTCTCTGAATCTTCTGATGATATTATGGACTGTAGATGATGAAATCCCTAAATTCCTGCAGTTGCACGTTGAGAAACGTTGATCTTAAACTGTTGGACTATTTGCTCACGCAGGTGTTCACTAAGTGGTGAACCTCGCCCGTCCTTGCTTGTGAACGACTGAGCCTTTCAGGGATGTTCCCTTTATACCCAATCATGACACTCACCTGTTTCCAATTAACCTGTTCACCTGTGGAATGTTCCAAACAGGTGTTTTTACAGCATTCCTCAACTTTCCCAGTCTTTTGTTGCCCCGTTTATCCGTTTGAACATTAAATATCTCGTCTTTGTAGTGTGTTCAATTGAATATCAGTTGAAAAGGATTTGCAGATCATCGTATTCAGTTTTTATTGATGTTTTACACAACGTCCCAACTTCACTGGAGTTGGGGTTGTAAAAATCAGACGGTTTGTGGGGTCACACTGAGCTTATCAAACCAACTAAACCAACTCAAATTCGTCTACAGGGTCTGTGCTGCGGAGGATTCAGTTAAACTCAACGGCCAGTTGGCATTAAGGGGTGGGAATGTTCACTAACACTGATCTACAGTACAATTAAAGCTGCATGGTAACTCTGGATCGATGATTGTGGGATGCTGACAGCTACACGTCTGTGGTTGGTTAGAGGGCTTCTTCACTGGAGTTGGAACTGGGGTCGTATAAAAAATATCAAATTTGACCACAGAGGATTAAATCAGAGCTGTGAGTCACTCCAGGTCAGTAAACATGCGACTTGAGTCTTCATCTCTATGATGCCAATCCATAAAGATTTATAAACTATAGAATTTGAGATTAGATTTACCTGGATTAGTTTAAGGCTTACAAATGCGGGCACTAAGTATAACCACATTGTGAAAGGGTGGGCACGGCATGTGTAACTACATTGTGAAAGGGTGGGCACGGCATGTGTAACTACATTGTGAAAGGGTGGGCACGGCATGTGTATGTACATTGTGAAAGGGTGGGCACGGCATGTCTAACTACATTGTGAAAGGGTGGGCACAGCATGTCTAACTACATTGTGAAAGGGTGGGCACGGCATGTGTATGTACATTGTGAAAGGGTGGGCACGGCATGTCTAACTACATTGTGAAAGGGTGGGCACAGCATGTCTAACTACATTGTGAAAGGGTGGGCACGGCATGTATAACTACATTGTGAAAGGGTGGGCATGGCATGTGTAACTACATTGTGAAAGGGTGGGCACGGCATGTCGAACCACATTGTGAAAGGGTGGGCACGGCCTGTGTTACTACATTGTGAAAGGGTGGGCACGGCCTGTGTAACTACATTGTGAAAGGGTGGGCACGGCATGTCTAACCACATTGTGAAAGGGTGGGCACGGCATGTGTAACTACATTGTGAAAGGGTGGGCACGGCATGTGTAACTACATTGTGAAAGGGTGGGCACGGCATGTCTAACTACATTGTGAAAGGGTGGGCACGGCATGTCTAACTACATTGTGAAAGGGTGGGCACGGCATGTCTAACTACATTGTGAAAGGGTGGGCACGGCATGTCTAACTACATTGTGAAAGGGTGGGCACGGCCTGTGTAACTACATTGTGAAAGGGTGGGCACGGCATGTGTAACTACATTGTGAAAGGGTGGGCACGGCCTGTGTAACTACATTGTGAAAGGGTGGGCACGGCCTGTGTAACTACATTGTGAAAGGGTGGGCACGGCATGTATAACTACATTGTGAAAGGGTGGGCACGGCATGTCTAACTACATTGTGAAAGGGTGGGCACGGCCTGTGTAACTACATTGTGAAAGGGTGGGCACGGCCTGTGTAACTACATTGTGAAAGGGTGGGCACGGCCTGTGTAACTACATTGTGAAAGGGTGGGCACGGCATGTCTAACTACATTGTGAAAGGGTGGGCACGGCCTGTGTAACTACATTGTGAAAGGGTGGGCACGGCCTGTGTAACTACATTGTGAAAGGGTGGGCACGGCCTGTGTAACTACATTGTGAAAGGGTGGGCACGGCCTGTGTAACTACATTGTGAAAGGGTGGGCACGGCCTGTGTAACTACATTGTGAAAGGGTGGGCACGGCCTGTGTAACTACATTGTGAAAGGGTGGGCACGGCCTGTGTAACTACATTGTGAAAGGGTGGGCACGGCATGTGTAACTACATTGTGAAAGGGTGGGCACGGCCTGTGTAACTACATTGTGAAAGGGTGGGCACGGCCTGTGTAACTACATTGTGAAAGGGTGGGCACGGCCTGTGTAACAACATTGTGAAAGGGTGGGCACGGCCTGTGTAACTACATTGTGAAAGGGTGGGCACGGCCTGTGTAACTACATTGTGAAAGGGTGGGCACGGCCTGTGTAACTACATTGTGAAAGGGTGGGCACGGCCTGTGTAACTACATTGTGAAAGGGTGGGCACGGCATGTGTAACTACATTGTGAAAGGGTGGGCACGGCATGTGTAACTACATTGTGAAAGGGTGGGCACGGCATGTGTAACTACATTGTGAAAGGGTGGGCACGGCATGTGTAACTACATTGTGAAAGGGTGGGCACGGCATGTGTAACTACATTGTGAAAGGGTGGGCACGGCATGTGTAACTACATTGTGAAAGGGTGGGCACGGCATGTGTAACTACATTGTGAAAGGGTGGGCACGGGCTGTGTAACTACATTGTGAAAGGGTGGGCACGGGCTGTGTAACTACATTGTGAAAGGGTGGGCACGGCCTGTGTAACTACATTGTGAAAGGGTGGGCACGGGCTGTGTAACTACATTGTGAAAGGGTGGGCACGGCCTGTGTAACTACATTGTGAAAGGGTGGGCACGGGCTGTGTAACTACATTGTGAAAGGGTGGGCACGGCCTGTGTAACTACATTGTGAAAGGGTGGGCACGGCCTGTGTAACTACATTGTGAAAGGGTGGGCACGGGCTGTGTAACTACATTGTGAAAGGGTGGGCACGGCATGTCTAAGTACATTGTGAACAGGCGGTGACCGAGGTGCCCTGATCAAGGCACCTAACACCCAGTTGCTCCCTGTGTGCCGTGGATAGGGCTGCCAACTGCTCCGGGGAAGTGTGCTCACTGCCTCGTAGTGTGTGTGTGTGTGTGTGTGTGTGTGTGTGTGCGTGTGTGTGTGTGCGTGCGTGTGTGTGTGTGTGTGTTCACTAGTGTGTATGTGGTGTTTCACTGCATGGATGGGTTAAATGCAGAGGTGAAATTTCCCCAGTGTGGGATTAATAATCTTAATACGCCCTCAAGTATCGGTTTGAAATATCTGACTCTACTATCATCACACATCCTTATAAGTGTATCAGGATCACGATTCTGACCGGTTTTTGTACTTTTTGAAGATTTTAGGTATGTTTTGCTAAAATTGCAGTCGTTAAGATGTCTATAAAGTCACAGAGACAGCAGATCCGTCTGGCCGGACCTGTTGAGGAATATTCACTGGCCAAGGCCTCTGAAGGTGGGACTGGTCCGAGTGTGATGGGAAACATCTCTGCCCGCGGTGTGTGTGTATGTGGAGAGTAATAAATTCCGCTGTCCTGAAGGACGTCTTGCTCTTTAAGAAGCGCGGTAAAAGCCGTCTCTCCTTGACACGTCGTCCCTGCCTTAGCGAGTCGTGCCTCTCTGTCTGAAGACCTTTACAAACAGCTTACAGCTGCAGGTTTCTCACAGTTCCTTCTGCCCTCTCTCTCTCCGGCTGCCTCTTAGTGTCTCTCTCCCTCTCGTTCCCTCCCACACTCCATTCCTCTGCTCGCTCGTTCTTTTCTCATGGTGGTGTGACGCAGTGGTCGTACCGGACATCTCAGTTAGCCTCGTTTATCAGAAATGCCCATTAGCTCATGCCCTGACGGGTTTGTCACTTGCTCCCTAACCTAGCAGGTGGTCTCTGACGCAGAGCAATGATCAATAGGTTAGAAAGCAGAGACGGTAGCTACAATAGAAGTGCAGCGAATGACCTCCATGGTCACTGCTAAAGGCGTCCAGGCTAGCCTTAAATAAACAACCCATCGTGGGCGTAGGCTTACGCAACCAGCTAGCTCAGGCCAATACTCTCGAAAAGGGCTCTTGAATAAGAGTCCAACTGTAATGTACATGAAACTGCCAGAGCTGAAAATGTGCTATATTAGACGCCTGGGGGAACACCGGCTCAGGCTCACCTCGCAGTGTGTCCCCGTGCCCTGTTTTCTTCTGCCGTCTGCTCTCTGCATCTTGGCACCTCCGTCACGCCTCGGGGCCAGAACACCCTCAGTGACCATGACGAGAGGCGCAGCACAGTGGATACTGCAGATAAGATGAAAAAGAGAGGAGTTGTTTTTCTAGTGCCAGTTCCACTCTCGTTAGCCTTGTTCAGGAAAGCTTAAACACCACAGATGCTTATGGGGTAATAAGCACCTTATTAACTGATCTGGGGCTGTAAATGCAGTGTATTCCACAAACACACTGTCTTGTCAAGTACAATTATATTAAATCTGGTCAATATGTCCAGGAGCTCTCCTCTTGAGATTATTTATCTTATTTCCAAACATTTTTTACTGTTTTAATAAGTAGGATGATCTCACTACATTGCCAGATGATTTTGCTTGTGTAAGACACGTACACAAATAAGCTGAATTAAGTAATTATAAAATTACTTAAAACAGGTCAAAAGTCTAGAAATTAATGTTACAATAAGTGCATAACCATCTGCAAATAAGGCATATTAGACATATTAATTACAATTAAGATCATTTCACTAGACAGTGTAGTATTTTTTGTGTACAGCGGGATCCAGAAGTCCCAAACCACAAAAGACAACAAAGTTTTAGAACTTTGGAAAATTTCAAAGTTTTGTGGATTGATCATGTCAGTTTACTTGATTCATTCCTGCCTTTGAAGTTTGTGCTCAGACGCCTCTCAGGTGGATTTTGTCACTGAGTTCACACTCATTAAAGCAAAGCCGGAGCAAATGCTATGAAACTCGTTAAAATGTCAGAGATTGTCCTGTTCACACAGCAGAAACCAGTGTCTTATCTTTAAATGGTTTTAATTCTAATCCAGATGTCTAATATTTCTTGTTTTGAGAGTGCGCTTACTTTAAGGTTATTTAGCTTATTTCTAGACGTTTATACCTGTTTTAAGCTTTTTTATTAAGTAAAATTATCTCACTATACCAGCAGATCATTTATTTTGTTTCAAGCTCATTTCTTAAAACATGCAAAAGCATCAGCTTACCCCCCCCATCCCATAATTAAGTATCAAAGTATCTGGCCAAAGCTGATAATTACTGTCCAAGCCACTCTCATTCACCTTTCACTGCTGATCTCAGACTTCTGGAGCCCACTGTGGTGGCAACTGAAGGATAATTTAACAAGAAGCTGTGCAAGTAGGAGGAGAGACTCGTGACTCAGGTATCCTGATGTGTGCAAATTATTTGATGGGCCTACTTGTAATTCATTGAAGACCGTTATTGTCTTTCTTCTCCAAGGTCACTGTTTCAGACGTGCGATTTTCTTACGAGACAGTCTACAGTATATCTACTCTGAGGTGTGGACAAAGCTGCAAGAGTACCCGGTTGCCAACGCTGTGACAGAATTCCAGATGGTACTTATACAAACAGTAAAATGATGTAAATAAACAATAAAAATCTAATTCCATTCTCATGGCATTACATGCGCTCATTTTACGAATATTTTCTCCTACTGTAAAGACTGTTTTCTAGAGCGAGAGACTCTGAATCCAAGGTGACTCCCTATGTAGTGAACACATGTGGTATTAAATGGCTTTTAAGCTCGACTCGGCGTTCAGCCAGACTTTCCTCGTTCAAAGAAAAAGCTGAGCCAGCAACCTGCCGCCCCCTGGTGGACCCAAAGTGACAGTCTGCTCTTGTCAGTGAGGAGTCTGGCCAGACTTACATCAAAACATTGTCCTTCCCCTGGCCTCCACTGCACCCTGTGGTGTGTGTTTTTGGTTTTCGTTTAATCCCTTGTTTTCCAAACCTCCTCTGTTTGGGCCGCTGTTCACATGAGCCTTTCTAATTTCAGCACAGAGCACAGCAGGAAAAGGAAAAGACAAGCTGCACACTGATCCTCAGCCCTTCTCGTCTGACCCCCTCTCTCCCTCTCCGTCTCTCATCCTCTCCGTTTCTACTGAGGAGTGATAAGGCTAATTGACTTGTTAAAAGCAGCCTTAGTGGTGGGGGATTTATGCAGCAGTGTTGGGTGGAGGAGTGGGGTCACACTCTGTATGTTAAAGAGCAGAGCGACAGCGACGCTCTTCAGCTGCTCTTTAGCTCAGCCGGGCTGACAGCAAACGCACTGGAGCAAGGTTCAATTTGGGAAATGGGAAATTCATGGGGCGACTGCGCTGATTGACTTTATACTTCATTTGCATTATTTAGTATTAAGGCCACAGACAGGAGTTGCTGTTTTAGTTTGCACTGCGGTGCTTTTTTGTTGATTCTTGTACCTTTCAAGCACTTGTTTTTCCCAGAATAACCGTCGTATAGCAGCACTGAACACAAACATTAGAATTTTTGAATTCGCACTACATTTATATAAAGTCAGATTCAGGCCTGTTTTTTGACCAGTGCATCCCCTTTTTTTCTGGCTTGAGGCTTAAACAGTGAGCATGTGCCGGACCGCCAGTTAGTCGCTGTGATGTCACAGCGCATGGGTGTTTGGTTGCTTCTGATTGGCTCTAATCCGTTTACAGGCAGTTAACAAGCTCTGTGCTATTGGGTTAAAGTTCCCCACTGAAAACCTTCAGCCCCATCATGCAGCGGTGCCACTGGTAGATTGATCAATAGATTGATTTTCAGTGTAGATCTTCATAGATTGGTGGTCCTCGACTTGAATTCATGGACCAATAAGCACAATTGGAATGGAGATCTGTAATGACATATTTATTAATATAGAGTGTTATGTGATAAAATAGGTTTAAATGCATGTTTGGGTCTGCCAGTCTGACGATGCCACTTTCCTCACACTGGGGCTGAGTCTCAAACGGCTCCCTGCTCCCTACACAGTGCACTACATAGGAGATTAAACACTGGATCCTGCAGCCCAACGCAGCAGAATACCACTACAGACGGTCATTTAGGATCCATCCTCATTCAGACTGGACAGGCAGTCACACTCTGACAGCAGGAGCTGTCCCCAGAGCCGACAGTACGTGACTGAGGTGTCCTTGAGCAAGACACCTAACCCCCAACTGCTCCCCGGGAGCTGCGGATTGGGCTGGATCCGGGCAAGTGTGCTCACTGCCCCCTAGTGTGTGTTTGTGTGTGTGTGTGCATTCACTAGTGTGTGTGTGGTGTTTCACTGCATGGATGGGTTAAATGCAGAGGTGAAATTTCCCCGTGGTGGGACTAATAAGGGTCACTTAATCTTACAGATTATTCCAGGAACAGCAGAAGGGTTTTTCATGCTGTGCTGCAGTGATACAGAGCTCAGCTGCTGTGAGGCGGTCAGAGCCGTGGTACATCATGGATTTTACAACGGCTTCGAACGCGGCTCAGCCAATCAGATTTTAGGACTGGATCTGTTTTATAATTAGCGTTATCCTCCAAGGCTGTTGAACTGTCCAATGACATTCAATTGAATTGAATTGAATTAGCCAGTTGTGTTTTGCACACAGAGGAACTAGACCTCTGCATTTTAACCCATCGATGCAGTGAAACACCACATACACACTAGTGAACACACACACTATGGGGCAGTCAGCACACTTGCCCGGAGCGGTGGGCAGCCCAATCCACGGCACCCGGGGAGCAGATGGGGGTTGGGTGTCTTGCTCAAGGGCACCTCAGTCACAGACTGTCGGCTGAGCAGATTGAACCGGCGACCTTCTGGTCACAGGCCTGGTTCCCTGACCTCCAGCCCACGACTGGGCAGTTTGAAATGATGTAGTGGCTGACTTCCTTGAACTGGAATCGGAACTCGCCAGTCATAAAGCTACAGTATGTAAATTTTGATGGAAATGTGTGGAACGGCAGATGTGTTTTGGACATGAAGAGCACTCCAATACAACTCAGTCCAAACTTGATAAACGATGTCTCTTCGGTGGAGACGCATTATCTTCTATTGTCATCAATGCAGTATTGATTTTGCATTTGCGACCTAAACATTGAGCCTGATCGAGTTCCGCCTGTGTGTGTGATGTTAATGCGTAAAGACGTACGGTGGTGTCCAAAATATTCCTGCTAAATCTTATCCGACACGCTTGAATTTCAAATCACTTGAGGGTGACTTGCAGCAGAGCACGTTCACCATATTTTAGCATGTTTTTCCTCCTGACTCAATAAAGCTCCTTCTGTCCATTTAACAAAAGAAATCTTACCTAGTGCTGCTTTAAGGATGTGTTTTCAGCCTGATATGAACCGTGAGCCAGTCTGTCCTGTTATCCTGCTCTGCCGTTACCTCGGAAGTGGCTGTAAAAAGGCCAGAGGCCCATTTCCGACAACGCTCCATATGACTAACCTGAAAAATACAGAGCGTCGTCCCCTACCTTGCGGTGACATGTACATCCTTAACTGCATGCGTGTGTGCCCTGCCACAGTGTGCTGACTTTGCCCGTGTCCCGGAGCCTTGCTGTGAAACCGCTCTACTGTGAAACGACCGCAAGCCAACCGGAGATTAATCCTCTGCGTCTTTCCGCATGCTGAGTCCAGGTGCTGGGCACAAAGCAGGGAACAGTGTCAAGATACATTTCAGCACTGCTGATATGACTGTTTCTCTCTATCCCTGCCTATTCTTTTACCGTTTTACAGACAAAGCCATTGAACAGAGCGAACAAGGTCCTTGATTGAGCTCCATTCTCTTTTCTTCTGTTTCAATTGGATTTCCATCGACATCTGTGCTCCAGTAACAGTGACACAAGGTTATTTCTGCATAGGTTTAACCCTTTAAGGGCCCTTTAAGGCCCTTTGAGGCCCTTTAACACTTTATATGCAAAAATCTAACAAAGACAAAAATGCAAATGTAAGTGCATGAATAGGAATGTAGTTTATGCACCAGTCAGACATCAGATTGATCACTAAATCTGTCATTTTGGACTGTTGATCCAGTCTTCTGTTTGTGATAGATTAGGTCGATGCCAATTTCTAAGGTGAGCCTTCTGCTTCTTTCTTAAAGGGGAATTCCACACATTGTTAAAAATTTCCCCATAATTCAGTGGTTGAGATGTAAACTGTCATTCAGAGTGATTAGATGTGAAATATAAGGTTGATTATGTTCACTTAATAGTCCCACAACGGAGGAATTCACCGCCACATTTAACCCACCAGTGCAGTGAAACATCCGCAGCGCCAGGGGGGCAGTTGGGGGTTGGGTGTCTTTCTCAAGGGCACCCCAGTCATGTACTGTTAGCTCAGGGGATCGAACCGGCGACCTTCCGGTTTCAAGGCTGGTTCCTTGACCTCCAGCCCATGACTGCCCCCCAACAGTTCTTTATACAGAAACCCACCAAGCCAGATTTCCTTACAGTAGTGGCGATAGGAACCAGAGGCTGTGATACAGCCGTTTCATTTACTATCCAAAGTCACCACCAAATGCTCCTCAGTGTCATCTGAGTTTTATACGTGAGGCTGATGTTGGTACGTCCGAGGGCTCTTTTGCCCTGCATGCATCTCTCCACAATGAGTTGGATTTTAAAATTAGGCTTGAAGCCAAAACGGTCATGAAACAGCGTCTCAGTCATCAGGCAGTGATTTCAGAACATTTACTGTAGGAACTTTCTGTGAGGAGCTTTTAGAGGGGGACGTCTGGTTCCCATCACCACCACTGTGAGCGGCTCTGAAATCTCTAGAGTGCAGCATTTCACATTTTCTGAATGGCTTTATTTACATCTTAACCATCCATTTATTATTTACAAATAAAGCCGTGTTTCTCTTCTGCCTCCTCAGCCGGATCAGACTTACTCAAAGAGGCGCTAATTAACTGGCGCTGGTGGCCAATTCAGTGAGCGATGAGCACGAGCACAGCTCCGTCATTAATTTGACCGGCGCCTTCTGAACCATCTTCAGCTCACATGCATTTTTATCAGAAAGCCCATTTTGACCAGATTAGAGCAGAAAAAGAAAGTTTTCATTCTTTTCTGTTCCGATTTCTATTCCGAAAACATTGTTTTACTCAAACGATTGTTTTTCCCCTAATTAGATTTAGAATAGTGATTTTCTTTTTTTCACTGAAAACAGATACGTGTTTACTAAAACTCTCACTTTCCTCCGTCTCTGAGTCTCTTTAGCTCCAAAAATAAGACAGGCTTTTCACAGCCGTTAAACAGCGCCGTCAGTGTTTACCATCCGTCTCGGGAAATCAGAGGAGCTGCTTCATTATGACTCCACCGGTATTTTGAGAGGGAAACCTCGTAAATCCAAAAGGCTGTCGTGCATATTTACTAAATAGTGACGGACACGTTTTAACTGTGGGAATAGAGTTTAAAAGGCACAACATCTTAGTAAATCTGCTCACTAAGTCCCCTGGAAGGTTCTTCAGGGAGGCAAAGTAGGTCGTCCATGAACCCTTTATTCCAGCCATAGTCCAGATGTGAAGGACAATGGCTGCGCTTTGAAAAACACAAAACAATAGACGAGACTAGTGTAGAAACAGTGATGTAAGCCTGCTGACGTCTTTACGCACAGAGCACACGAGTGTCCATGACCGTAGTCTAAACTCCCTTCTCTCTTTCTCATTCTAACGTTTACTGGAAAAGGTACCTGTGCGTATGTTTAACTGTGAGAGGCAGATGAAAAGTTGCTTGTAGCTACTTTCTTTAAAGTAAAGGTGCCAAAAAGAGTTGATGCTGTGTGTGGATGTGGATTTAATTGAGGGTTTAAAGTCCAAATGGGCTCGTTTTCCTCGTTAGTTTACTCTTTACACTGAAACCAGGTTTCTTTAGACATTGATCATGATAGGCGCCTCATTCCAGCAGACCATCACATTTCAACGCTTTCTTACTGCTTCTGGCGGCGGGCAGGTCAGCGTGACTGACTGACCTCAAATGTGGCCACTGTCTCTTAATTTACCACTTGTTACCGTAGCTACGCCACATCTAAAGCACTGCTCTGAGCGTCTAGACATCTAGAACGTTCCCATCGTCAGTCCTACAGACGATGAGAAACCGAATACGTACCTCTTCCATGCGGAGCAGGACCAACTTTTACAGTGTCCAACTCTGAATGCTTCTGCTTGATTTGCCAAGTAGCCATCAGACTTCCAAAGAAGAGGAACGTCGAGAGGCTTTTTCCAACTGTACACAGAAACTACGCTGATGACTTCGCAGCTTGAAGTGAACTCAGGAAGAAAAAAGGGTCCTGGCTTCACAAACCGGCCGACACCGCTCAACGCGAAACCTCAGAATTAGGCTTTTCAGTTGTTTACCCTGCAGTGCTGAGTTTGAGGTAGATCACGATGACCGGTCCACTGGAAAAAGTACCTCAAGCTGCAAAAGTATGGGCACCCCTGCTTTAGAACATGAGGAAAGCTGTCCCTATAACTCTACAGGAAGTTGACCAAAAGTACGCGAAAGTGGTTATTCAGGAACGCGATGCTGTAACGAGCCGGTCTTGGTCGGTCTACGCCGAGGCCTCCGTGTCCTCCCGGTTCCCCAGGTCACACGTACAAGCAGTTTATTTTCAAGAGTTCAAGGCTTTAGACATTTATGAGACTTAAGGGGAGGGAAAAAACTAACCTAAACAAAACTAACTCGCGTTTAGGAAAGTGTAACTTCCTAAAAATCAGATCCAATTTCTAACCGACCTTCCAAACTAAAGCAAACCAGGAGAAAGAAAATAACTCGAGAGTTTATACACAAGAGCTACGAGCAGCCAAGCTAGCTGAGTGTTTACTTCAGTGGAAGTAACGATATGAGACAACAAAGCACCAATAAGCCCAGTAGCCCAGCTCTCACACCAGCACAGCCCTACGGCAGGAGTGCCACTCACTACAGGGAACACAACGGAAGCCATGCCAGAGCAAGAGGCACCACACTTCCTCCTGGGTGTGTCTCTTTTATAGGTGGCTCCCCCTGGTGGTGGCAAGACCTATAATTACAGATAAACTTACATAAACTATGCGGAAAAATACAAAATAGAAATAAATCTAGACAGAAGTTAAAGTACAAGAAAAAATAAAGTATAAAAGTATCTATTTACATATTTCCATGGCGTATGAGAGATTGGCTGTATTTACAGACAGCAGGCACTGAGTGGTGTGAGGAGGTCTAACAGCACAGATTATAGACGTCAGTGACTCTGAGCTGCACCAGTACTGCAGTGAAGTGCACAGTGAAAAGTGTCACTACAGTAATAGTTGTGATGTACTGCAGTGTGTATTAATCAGAGAGGAGATGAGGTTCAGCTCAGTTCAGACAGCAGGAGATCAGTACCGTCTCTGCAGTAAGGAGACTCGCTGTAGAACCGTTCAGCAGTGGGTCAGAAAGATCTCACACGGCCTCTTTAGCGCAGCGCAGCTGTGAGAGACGCCACTGAATGAGCTTCTCCGTTCATCCAGTGTAGCAGGCAAGACACACTACAGAAACATCACTATGACCCATTGAGTCGTAACAAGGCCAAAAACCTTTTTTCCACTTTTAATCCCTTAAAATCTCAGGCTTATTACACACCAAGGCTTATTATTCAGTAGCTACAGGGACCCCGTGTAAACTGGCTGAGCTGCTCTTGGGTTATAGAGGTGTATAATAAAACTTTGGGCCTGCTGGTGGGCTCTGGCCCTGTAAGGGGTTAATGTTAGGAATGCAGGAGCATCCAGAGCTGCATTCTCCGAGGCGGGACGTGCAGTTGGTGCATGAATATTCACTCAGCGCCT
>NC_051228.1:39881158-39898658 GCF_015220715.1 Pygocentrus nattereri
AGAGGGAAAGATGGGGGAGAGAGAGAAAGAGTGATAGAGAGGAAAAGAGATGGGGAGAGAGAGTAAGAGAGAGGGAAAGATGGGGGAGAGAGAGAAAGAGTGATAGAGAGGAAAAGAGATGGGGAGAGAGTGATAGAGAGAGGGAAAGATGGGGGAGAGAGAGAAAGAGTGATAGAGAGGGAAAGAGATGGGGAGAGAGAGTAAGAGAGAGGGAAAGAGATGGGGAGAGAGATTGATAGAGAGAGGGAAAGAGATGGGGAGAGAGAGTGATAGAGAGAGGGAAAGAGATGGGGGGAGAGAGTGATAGAGAGAGGGAAAGAGATGGGGAGAGAGAGTAAGAGAGAGGGAAAGAGATGGGGAGAGAGAGAAAGAGAGAGGGAAAGATGGGGGAGAGAGAGAAAGAGTGATAGAGAGGAAAAGAGATGGGGAGAGAGAGTAAGAGAGAGGGAAAGAGATGGGGAGAGAGTGATAGAGAGAGGGAAAGATGGGGGAGAGAGAGAAAGAGTGATAGAGAGGAAAAGAGATGGGGAGAGAGTGATAGAGAGAGGGAAAGATGGGGGAGAGAGAGAAAGAGTGATAGAGAGGAAAAGAGATGGGGAGAGAGAGTAAGAGAGAGGGAAAGAGATGGGGAGAGAGAGTAAGAGAGAGGGAAAGAGATGGGGAGAGAGAGTGATAGAGAGAGGGAAATAGATGGGGAGAGAGAGTAAGAGAGAGGGAAAGAGATGGGGAGAGAGAGTGATAGAGAGAGAGCGAAAGAGATGGGGAGAGAGAGTGATAGAGAGGGGGAAAGATGGGGGAGAGAGAAAGAGTGATAGAGAGGAAAAGAGATGGGGAGAGAGAGTAAGATAGAGGGAAAGAGATGGGGAGAGAGAGTAAGAGAGAGGGAAAGAGATGGGGAGAGAGAGTGATAGAGAGAGGGAAAGAGATGGGGGAGAGAGTGATAGAGAGAGGGAAAGAGATGGGGAGAGAGAGTGATAGAGAGAGGGAAAGATGGGGGAGAGAGAGAAAGAGTGATAGAGAGGAAAAGAGATGGGGAGAGAGAGTAAGAGAGAGGGAAAGAGATGGGGAGAGAGAGTGATAGAGAGAGAGGGAAAGAGATGGGGAGAGAGAGTGATAGAGAGAGGGAAAGAGATGGGGGAGAGAGTGATAGAGAGAGGGAAAGAGATGGGGAGAGAGAGTGATAGAGAGAGGGAAAGAGATGGGGAGAGAGTGATAGAGAGAGGGAAAGATGGGGGAGAGAGTGATAAAGAGATGGGGGAGAGAGTGATAGAGAGAGGGAAAGAGATGGGGGAGAGAGTGATAGAGAGAGGGAAAGAGATGGGGAGAGAGAGTGATAGAGAGAGAGGGAAAGAGATGGGGAGAGAGAGTGATAGAGAGAGGGAAAGAGATGGGGAGAGAGAGTGATAGAGAGAGAGGGAAAGAGATGGGGAGAGAGAGTGATAGAGGGAAAGAGATGGGGGAGAGAGAGTGATAGAGAGAGAGGGAAAGAGATGGGGAGAGAGAGTGATAGAGAGAGGGAAAGAGATGGGGAGAGAGAGTGATAGAGAGAGAGGGAAAGAGATGGGGAGAGAGAGTGATAGAGGGAAAGAGATGGGGGAGAGAGAGTGATAGAGAGAGGGAAAGAGATGGGGAGAGAGAGTGATAGAGAGAGGGAAAGAGATGGGGAGAGAGAGTGATAGAGAGAGGGAAAGAGATGGGGAGAGAGAGTGATAGAGGGAAAGAGATGCGGGAGAGAGTGATAGAGAGAGGGAAAGAGATGGGGAGAGAGAGTGATAGAGAGAGGGAAAGAGATGGGGAAAGAGAGTGATAGAGGGAAAGAGATGGGGGAGAGAGAGTGATAGAGGGAAAGAGATGGGGGAGAGAGAGTGATAGAGGGAAAGAGATGGGGGAGAGAGTGATAGAGAGAGAGGGAAAGAGATGGGGAGAGAGAGTGATAGAGAGAGGGAAAGAGATGGGGAAAGAGAGTGATAGAGGGAAAGAGATGGGGGAGAGAGAGTGATAGAGGGAAAGAGATGGGGGAGAGAGAGTGATAGAGGGAAAGAGATGGGGAGAGAGAGTGATAGAGAGAGAGGGAAAGAGATGGGGAGAGAGAGTGATAGAGAGAGGGAAAGAGATGGGGAGAGAGAGTGATAGAGAGAGAGGGAAAGAGATGGGGAGAGAGAGTGATAGAGAGAGGGAAAGAGATGGGGAGAGAGAGTGATAGAGAGAGAGGGAAAGAGATGGGGAGAGAGAGTGATAGAGAGAGGTAAAGAAATGGGGAGAGAGTGATAGAGAGAGAGGGAAAGAGATGGGGAGAGAGAGTGATAGAGAGAGGGAAAGAGATGGGGAGAGAGAGTGATAGAGAGAGAGGGAAAGAGATGGGGAGAGAGAGTGATAGAGAGAGGGAAAGAGATGGGGAGAGAGAGTGATAGAGAGAGAGAAAGAGATGGGGAGAGAGAGTGATAGAGAGAGGGAAAGAGATGGGGAGAGAGAGTGATAGAGAGGGATAGAGAGAGGGAAAGAGATGGGGGAGAGAGTGATAGAGGGAAAGAGATGGGGGAGAGAGAGTAAGAGAGTGAGAGATGGAGAGTGAGAGAGAAAGAGAGTGAGAGTGAGAAATTACATGCATATAAATGAAAGGGAGCAGGTTACAATCAGGAAAGGGAAATTGATTTCAGGGCTTTGCTGAAGCAGAAATTCAGTGAGAGACGAGCAGATTTGATAGCACACACACACACACACACACACACACACACACACACACACACACACACACACACACACACACACATACACACACAGATACACACACACACAGATACACATACACACATACACACACACACATACACACATACACACACACACATATACACACACACACACATACACACACACAGATACACACACACACATACACACACACATACACACACAGATACACACACACACAGATAAACATACACACATACACACACACATACACACACACACACATATACACACACACACACATACACACACACACACATACACACACACACACAAATACATACATACACACACACACATACACACACACACACGCACACACACACACGGATACACACACACACAGATACACGCACAGATACACACACACACACGCACATACACACACATACACACACATACACAGATACACACACACACGCACACACACACACACCTACACACACAGACATACACACACACACGCACACACACCTACACACACAGACATACACACACACACGCACACACACACACAGATACACACACACACGCATGCTCACACACACAGATGCACACGCTCACACACACACGCACTCACACACATACACGCACAACACACACACACTCAGAGGTTACTTGGGTTGCAGATCAATTAACAGAGTAATCAGCGATTCTGATCTCCTAATTTATCATTTGATTTCAGCACCTTAACGACTTTAGACCTGCACATTAATGCAGTATAATACAGTCCATATTCCCCTTCACTATCAGATCACGGCCCACGTCCACGTCCAGAGTGAATGACTCTAAGACTGATGTCCTTCTATCTCTAATTAGATCTGTAATTATTAGAGTATCTGCGACTTGATCGCATAAAACCCGATTATCTTTACTCTGTGACTGGAATCATCTCCGCTCGTTCGGCTGTGTTTAACTGCTTTCAGGCAAAGTCAGAGGAAAGACGTGCGCCCGGATCTGCGTCTCATCTGCGTTCATTAGATTACAGTCTCTGTGATGAATTACCTGCAAAAACGGGAGATTAATATAAAAATCTGAAGACGAAGACGACTCTTTAAACAGATGATGGATATTTTCTCGTATTGAATACGTCTGTAAACGTTCACCTGCGCTGGTCCTGAAGCGCCGACAGTGTTGTGTATCAAACTGTCACGGTAATTACACACTTACAGGTACAGTCAGTACATCGGCTAATAGATCCCCTTTAAAAGAGCTGCTCAGGTGCTGAAGACACTTCGTGACAAGTGTGAAGCGCTGAAGACGCAGCACGTTCTCCTCGCCTTCTTTAGGTGCAGCACATCTTAAAACCCAGTTCGTTGCTTTGGTTCTTTGTTTTTAAACGACAGTTCAGTGGAAAAATTGACTTCTTCCCCTCAAATGTAGTGAACAATCGACGGCTGTCTTTCTATAGTTTGTTTACATTGTTAATGTAGCTAACAACTTATGGTAACCTGTACTTATAGATACACGTACCGAGACGCCGCGTTGTCTGCTGTTCTCTATCTGAGGCGATGCGTCTGAGCGTCCGCCATGTTGGAGAGGTCAAGATCCGCTCGTGAGCAGATTCACTCGTATTGAGAGACGAAGAGTCTCAGGATTAAATCAGCCACGACTTCCTTACTACTCCACCCATTTACACCACATCTGTTCAGTTATAATCCTCAGACTCGGATTAATCCAGACTCTCTTTAATAACTGACCGCGGTCATTAGCCGGCCGGTCCAGCAGGAAAGTATTCGGTCCACACCTGATGTTAAAAACCAGCTTAGTGTGAGAAACAGAAACACACACATCAGCAAATCCATCAATGAGTGAATCGCTTCTGATATTAATACACAGAAAAATACAATAAACCCCCAAAACACGGCGAGAAGCACGGAGAGGAAGTCGGCCTCCTGTTCGCCAGATTCTCGTCGGAGTTTTCCCGTTCCACCTTAAATGGAGCAGCAGTCACTTTCTGGACTCAAGCAGCAGCATTTAAGGTGGAATGGGAAAATTCGAACTAGAAGCCGGCAAATAAGAAGCTACTTCAGCTTCGTGTAAGAAGGTGGTAACGTTAATCTCTTCTGAATATCTACACAGATTAATTAATGCTATAACTCAAAGCTACAAAGCATCAACCATCACTGTAAATAAATAACTACTACATAAAGTTTAGACCCTGAATGTAAAACCAGAGGAAAAACAACCACATCAGCATAAACAGCACATAGACATGAGTGTGGGTCACTGCGTTCCCTCCATTCTATAATCCTATCCCACTTTCTGAGAGCGATATTCCTGAAATAGTGGAATTCTGGACAGTATCTTTATTAAACTGCCGCTCTGTGATGGTACTGAATGCAGTCCAGCAGCGACATTGACCTCCCCAAGATGGCGGCGCCATTGACATGCCTGACTGTACCCAATGCAGCATCTTTGTATGTATATCTGTGCCTATACCCCTCCACTTAGCGTGCAAACTGCATGCCTAAATCTTGACAAGCCTCAAACCACATTGAGCTGGTAAGTAATCTGAGACACTTGCCTGACTGGTTTCTGTCGTGCTGCTATCTATAAAAACCCTGACAGAACCCAGAACGTCCTTCAATTGAAACGACTGAACATCTTGAGGTTTGAGGCGCGTCGTGGTTTAGTTATACAGCTTACACTGAGATAATTGGTGGGATTAAGCCTCCATTACATGTTAGTTACATTACACTTGTAGCTCCAGTGACACCAGACATGTCTTGGCTGTTTGACCAGACTTGTGGTGCTCTGATGACCCCGGCTATGCACTGACATTCTGGGGGATCAAGGGGAAAGAAGGAGTACATGAACCTTAATTAAACTTAATTGATTCTACTGTATATTGTAGCCACTTTAATCAAGACAGATTCAGAGGAATACAGACAGTTTTTCCGAAGGCAGCTAAAAGCTTTAACGTTACTCTCTACGCATGGACCGCAGTCGCCAGCGTGCAAAGCCGCTGTGTAGTATTTAGCTGTTTAGTGGTTTCACGGAGTGAGATACTGTCTCATATAGATTACTAGGGTCTTCTTGGTGGGCTTTCCAGCACAGTGGTGATGCGAGACAGGTTGTAGTTACTGAGGAAAACAACAGGTGGTCAGTACTGAACCTGAGGGGGCGCTCAAGATCAATGAAGTCAGTCCATGAGCTCCTCTGTTCTTGGGGCGAGGCTGAGCCTCATCTTGTTGAAATGGATTTGAAGAATTGCAGAGGCAGTAGAAAATACAGTTATACACAGCTGGACTGTCGGAGGGCAAAAGGGTCAGGGGCTGAAGTTCCCCGGGGTCTCTCCGTACACATGCCTGCTGATCACCACTGGCCAGAGTGTTTAAGAGTGAAGAGGAAAGTTTACAGTCACTCTCACCGGTTCTGTCAGAATAGGAAACTGGTTGAGGAACAACAATGTAAACCAGGTCCACCCAGAGCTGGAGCCCACCTGGCCAACCAGCCTGCAGAGTAACCGCATGGATATTTCACACAGAACAGAGAGAGAAGAGAGAGGAAATGAGGGAGGAAAGAGAGGAAGAATAGGGGAGGACAGGAAACAGTGGAAGAGGGGATTGCAGGAAAGAAATGAAAGCTGAATTCTGGAACAAGAGACACAAGAAAGAGGGTGAAAAGAGAAGAGAGAAAATGAACAAGAGGAGATAGAAAGGAAGAGAGAGGCAGACTAGGGAAAATGGGGAAGGGAAGGAAAAGAAAGGAAAGAGAGTGAATGAGTGAAAGGAAAGAAAAGGGGAAATAGTGGATGAGGGAAAGGAAAGGAAAAGGGAAATAGTGGATGAGTGAAAGAAATAAAGGGAAGGAAATGTGGGACACATTCCCACAGAGAGACAGAGTGAGAGAAAAGAGACCGATAGAGAGACCAAGAAAGAAAGAAAGACATAATAAGCAATAAGAGCTTGAGAAAACGTAGAAAACAGTGGAAGAGAAAAAGCGAAATGAAGGGAAGAGAATAATCAGCAGGGAATTCTGGTGACACTTGGAGAGAAGACAGAAATAGAAAGGAGATCAAAAAAGGCAAAGATAAGGGAAACGAAAACAGTGGGTAGAATGAAAAGAAGGAAATGAAAGTTTTGTATGGAATTCTGGATCGAGGGAAACAGCGTAAGAGTGAAAGTTGAATTTTGCAGGTAATTTTGCAAAGAGGGACACAGTGAGAGAAAGAAAGAGAGAGAGAGAAGAAGGGGAAAGTGGGAAAGAGTGGACGAGTGAAAGAGGGTTGTAAGGAAGGAAATGGCAGTTGAATTTGATTGAAGTCTGGAGTGACGAACATCATGGAAGGAAGGAGAGAGAGAGGTTTGGTGGAACCTTGGAGATGCAATATAAAGGAGAATCTGCATCTTCAGAACTTCCTGAACTTCCCATATTTTTTTCCATGGATTCATTTATGGCATCTTCCAGGACTCATTCATCCTTCCCTGCATCTCTGGAAGATTAGAACAGACTCCTTCAGGTTGAGCTGTTCTGCGCTGCCTCTTTACAACGCGTGGCTGTTTAGCTCTGATTGGATCAGCGCTGTGGACCAGATGTTGCGATTGGCTGCTTTGCTGAGAGCGAGTTACTGGGCTGTTGTCTGCTTCACTGAGAGGAACAGAAGAGGAGGAGAGAGCGAGAGCGAGAAAGAAAGAGCGAGAGAGCAGACGCTCAACAATACTTTCTTGCGAGTTCTCTGGCTGAATAGAGGCATGAAGGGTACAAATTAATATTCCTTGCTTTTTATAGCAGAGCGGCTTCAACCAAGCTGCTGAAAAACCTACAAAAAAGTGATTGAAAGCCGCTTTTCAGCTGCTGTTCATCTCTATATTTAGAAAACGATTGTATCCCAGCACAGCGGCGGATGAAAACAGCACAAGGTCGTGACAAACCTTTCGCTTTTGTTCCTACCTTGTATTTCTTATCCAGTTACTTGCCGTCACCTCCAGGACCACTTCAGCTCTGACCAGCAGAATCAGCAGATTATGGAGGAAGAACCAGTAGATGCTGCTAAATAAGGACTGTGTGCTGCAGCTATTTTGGTCTGTTCCTCAGCTCTCGACCCTTCAGGGTGAGGATTTAAAGCCGATGACATGAGCAGTGCGGTCCGGGGCAGAAGTCAGAGGTGGCGTCTTGCCTCCAGTCAAATTAAGCTGAGAGGAAATGGAATAGAGATGATCATTTTGGAGGGTCAAATAAGGGCCGCTTCGTCGGCGCCCGTCCGTACTGACGCCACACCACTGTTGCAGTATGTGTACCGTATGCGCCGCATGTGCACCTGTTGTTGTTGCCTGAGGGCCTGAATCCATGAATCCGGGCGTGGTGCGCAGATGTTTACACCGGTATCTGCCAGTGTACCTGCGTGCAGCGTGAGTTGGGGCACTAGGGGGCGCTGTTGCGCGGTCTTTACTCTGTAAACGAGGAGGTTCCCCGTCACTGAGTGGTGACAGATCTGGCAGGTTGATTTGGGGGTGGTTGTGGGATGAAAAAAGAGAGTGCATTTTAAAAGGTGCACATGCAGCGCAGTGGGAGGTTTCCTGATAACGCTAGATTGGATTAACGAGTGTGCTAATGAGGTTCTTAAGCGAGGAACGCTATCTCATACGTGGGTTTCCCAAACACACTCTTAGGAGGAAGTCAACAAACAGCAGCAGTCCTGCAAAAGCTTGAGAAGTTGATTCAGTGTCAGAAGCCACCTGATTGGCTGAACGTTACCAAACTAAACACTCCCTCCAGTAAAGGATTTATAAGTGATTAACGCAGAGTTGGAGTCGTTTCAGAAATCATTTTGTCAGTCATCGAGGTGGGAACCCTGTGCAGCCAAACACTAGTTCCAGAGAGGAGCTCAACGTGAACCGGAAGTTTTATCTGTGTCTGCTTGCTGTGATTAACTCCCATGTGTCAAACCCACGCCTGATCAGGCCGGCGATCCAATCCTTTAGCCCGCAAAAGTGTTTTAATTTTCTGTTAATATTAGATAGACAGGCAGACAGAGGGTCGTTATGACCAACAGGTCAAAACCAGCTCAGAACAAAGTGACCGCTGGGCCCTGATTGGTGCTCTGGCTTTGCGCTTCTTTCGTTTTGACATGTTACGTTTTTATACACACAGAAACCAAAAGGAACCACAGATTTCTCAAAATGTAGGAGGAAAAAGTCGGATATTAGACTCTGAAATGTAGTGGAGTGAAAGGAGAAAGTCGCCCAGAACGGAGAAACTTCAGTACAGATACACCAAAAATACTAAAGTACAGTAACTAATTACATTTACTCAGTTACTCAGTTACTGTCCACCACTGTCAGGTAGATTCATCCTCACTTGAGCTGCATCTTATAAGCCTCACCTCCTCCACTGCAGCCTGGCCGTCCAGCCCGCAGGGTGCCTGATCGCGCATGTATTGTGATTAAGATCAAACTGTACCTCCCTGGAGTCTGCGCGTTTATCAGTGTAGGATCTTGTTGCCATCAGCTTCCTCTTTCTGAGACTCAGCATCTGCATCATTTTTGCTATCAGCTCTGCCAGTTGGACTGTCTTGAGTGTGTAAATACAGAGTTTTTGTGCTGCTACTCTAGAGATTTGGAACGTTGTCGCTGCCCAGAACCACAATCCAGTTCCACTCCACTGAATTCCACATCTGCAGGGAATCTGGACATTGTTACAAAACTCAAGTGACTTGCTCTTACAAACACAGCTTCTCAGTAGTGTTGTGACAGTGTTGGCCTGGAACAAGCAGCAGCCACTCCTCGTATTCCCAGTGAAAGAGGCGGAGATGGAGAAACAAAAATAAAGTTGCCATTCTGAGAAAAGGGGAAATGTAGATGGAAAGAGAAAGACAGGCACGGAGGGAAAATGTGTATTAATATTTCAGTGAACCTGCAAAGCCCTTCATCTGACCCGGAACGCTCTGTAAGAACTGCTCTTAACAGCATCACATTCCCTCTCCCTCTCTCTCTCTCTCTCTCTCTCTCTCCCTCTCTCCCTCTCTCTCTCTCTCTCTCTCTCTCTCTCTCCCTCTCTCCCTCTCTCTCTCTCTCTCTCTCGCTCTCTCCCTCTCCCTCTCTCTCTCTCCCTCCCTCCCTCTCTCTCCCTCTCCCTCTCTCTCTCTCCCTCCCTCCCTCTCCCTCCCTCTCTCTCCCTCCCTCCCTCTTCCTCCCTCTCTCTCCCTCCCTCTCTCTCCCTTTCTTCCTCCCTCTCTCTCCCTCCCTCTCTCTCACTCTCTCCCTCCCTCTCTCTCCCTCCCTCTCTCTCCCTCTCTCTCTCTCTCTCTCTCTCTCACTCTCTCCCTCTCTCTCTCTCTCGCTCTCTCCCTCTCCCTCTCTCCCTCTCTCTCTCTCTCTCTCCCTCTGTCTCTCTTCCTCTCTCCCTCCCTCTCTCTCCCCCTCTCTCACTCCTTCTCTCTCTCTCTCTCCCTCTCTCTCTCCCTCTCTCTCTCTCTCTCTCCCTCTGTCTCTCTTCCTCTCTCCCTCCCTCTCTCTCCCCCTCTCTCACTCCCTCTCTCTCTCTCTCTCCCTCTCTCTCTCCCTCTCTCTCTCTCTCTCTCTCCCTCTGTCTCTCTTCCTCTCTCCCTCCCTCTCTCTCCCCCTCTCTCACTCCCTCTCTCTCTCTCTCCCTCTCTCTCTCCCTCTCTCTCTCATGATACTTACTCACTCTCACTTTTTCATCCTCCCACTCCATCACTCTCCGCTCACCCTCTGCTTGGCTCTCTCTCTCTTTCTCTCTAGTCTTTTTCTTTGTCCTTCTGTAAAATTTCAGCTGCAGATCCAGCCTCTTTGGGTCAAGCAAAGGTCAGAATGGAGGCCTAATCATTTGCTAACCTGTCAATCAAACGTGTGTTTTATTTGTTTGCCCATTAGGCCGTTTCGCCTTGCGGCAGCCAGAATTGGAAATGTCACTGTGATGGAACAAGCCTTCCCGCGTTTGCCAGCGAGTGTCAATCACACACATTAATAGGGCCGTAACTAATGATTACTTCTGTAATCAACTGATTTATTGATTCAGCTGGACCTTTATACCTTCTGTCAGCACCGATCACCTCGCCCCGTCACAGAACTGACATCACTTAAAGTTTGGGCTGAACAACAAGCCGTTTCTTCCTTCATAGTGCAGCAACAAAGTAGAAGCCAGTTTAGTTGCAACACCTAACTGATATTTTTGATGAAGGCAATGATGAAAATTTGTTGGCAGTGAATCTTATTATTGATTAGTTGGCATGATGACATTGATACTTCACATTTACATCAGTGGACTGAAAAGAGGAGAACACAGATACAGCAGATTACAGTACAGAGTAATGCGTGACTCAGAGTCAGAAATATGGGCACGATTTACCTTTTATTTATATTAATGTCGTGCTTTTCACAACAGGTGTTGTCACAAAGCAGCTTCACAGAAAACCTGAATTCCAGCTCCAGTGACCAAGAGAAGGTGAAGTTGGCAGAACTTACTAATAGCACGAAGAAGAAACCTTAAGAGTAACCAAGACTCAAAAGGGGAACCCGTCCTCCTCTGGTCCAAACTGGAAGAACACAACAAGAGCAATAGAATATAAGATTTTACAGTTGATATACAGAATAGAGGGAGATTCACTCGAAAGAGGCCCCAGATATTCTGCAATAACTCTCTAGAATTAATCATTCTGTACCAAACAACGTGCAGTGAGCTCCTCAGTACATGGAGCTTCCAACAACTTGGACGCCTATGCGTCGGAGTGATGACGTAGGCGCCGAACAGCCGTCGAAATGTTTAACCTCCGTTTGCAACTTCTGGGTGCAGCGCGTCTTCCTGGTGCGAACCTGTTGGGTCACCAATTCGTTTAGGCAATATCAGAGTGAATTTACGGAGAAATGTGACATACCCTCAAAGCGTGTTATTCAGAATATGGTACAGAAATTCCTTATCATGGTGGAGGCCATCCACAACAGTAATCCATTACGTTCATGTCAAGGTGTGTAGTGTAGTTTTTGGTTCCGATTGCTTCATCCTGGGGCGAGGTTAGGGATCCAGCCTCGTGACCGGAAGGTCGCCGGTTCGATCCCCAGAGCCGACAGCACATGACTGAGGTGTCCTTGAGCAAGACACCTAACCCCCAACTGCTCCCCGGGCGCTGCGGATTGGGCTGCCCACCGCTCCGGGCAAGTGTGCTCACTGCCCCCTAGTGTGTGTGTTCACTAGTGTGTATGTGGTGTTTCACAGCCCAGATGGGTTAAATGCAGAGGTGAAATTTCCCCGTTGTGGGACTAATAAGGGTCACTTAATCTTAATCTTAATCCTAACGGGAATTACAGCAGAATATTCAGGACCTCTTTCCAGTGAATCTCCCAGTATAATATACAGAAGAAGAGAACAAACCAGTCCATCATTGGACAGAAGTATTTATATTAACCAATGATAACCAGTAATTTGGCCTATTAGAGGCCAAAGAGAAGTAGATCTATTTTGAGCTTTTGGCCCGTGTAGTGAGCAAGTTGTGGGACATTGTGTGTCTGTCATGGCTGATAACCGGACTTCTCCAGTGGGCTTGATGATATCAGGTTTAATTGCATGATGTTTCCGTCCACACAAACTACTGAATTCATCTGTACGTTATTAATACGAGAGAAATAATTTGAATAGTAGTGCAGCTTTCTGGTAGAATCAGACTTCCTCCATAAAAGGACTTTGTTTTATTCTGTTTTATTCAAACAGTCTTGCTTTATTTTTTCTGCACCTTTCACACAGATTAAAATAGCATTTTTGAGGCCAGTGCAGATCTGTTGATCCTTTTTTTAGAAGAAGGGTAGATTTGATGCTTGAAAGTGCATTGCATAATTCTTGAATGAAACATTTTGGAAATCAAAGTTAGTTGCAGCCCTAGACGTTGTGTCACTTCCTATGTAATGGCTTGTAGGGTAGAAACGCTTCATGCATCATATGAGCGTCACAGAGCATCAAAGAGGGCCTTTGTTTTAAAGTATATAACCGTTTTCTTCATCATTACTTGATGACTGACAAAGTTAATTGGATAATTGGCGTGGTGGACTCTTTGGACGTTGTTGCCGCTCTAACACGATACAGCAAACGCCGCTCTGCTGAATTGCTTCATCTACGTCCAATTTCCACATGAGTCGCCCGTTCGCTTGTGCTCTCTAGCTGACACTCGAAATGCTTTGCGTGAAACAAGCTCCTTAATTAGGCCCTAATTAGTTCGTTTGATCAGGCAGCGAGTGCGGTAGCTTCGGCCGGGCCGGAGTGTGTGCGTCTAAGGAAGAAGAGGGAGCCCGGGAGCAGCTGGAGGAAAGCTGAAGACGGCCAAAGCCCCCGAGGCCACATTAAACCGAGAAATGACATGACAGTAACAGTGTGGTGGTCAGCAGGAAGCCTTTGATAAGGACTTTAATCCTTTAGGGTGTAAATCCCAATGGCAGCGGTGGGGTTGGGTTGGGTGGGGGGTGTTTGGGCGCTTGTCGAGAAAGAGACCGTGCTGAGCACAGAGAAGAAGAGAGGGAGCTTTGGACGTGTGTGATAACTGCAGGCTCACACTCTCAGTGAAAATGAACAGCATTTCATTCCAATTTCTACACGGAGCTGTTTTGTCTGGTGCTGCAGCTCAGAGTGAACCCAAATCATGATCCCGACTTCAGAACCCGCACCGCATTCAGAACGTCCGCAAGCGTGGAGGACATTTAGATCAGGAAGATAGGCCAGGTTTGTTTTTAGGAACAGAAGCGGGTCACTGGGGTCCTAAATGAAGAGGCATCGGTTCATTTTGCCCATCCAATCACGGCATTTGGCTTATCTTATCCAGAGCTACTTACAGCTTGATTATTTTACACAGGAAGGCCAAGGTGGTGTTAGGAGTCCTGCCCAAGGACTCTTATTGGTACAGTGTAGGGTGATTGAACCCCAGTCTACAGCATAGAAGGCAGAGGTGTTACCCACTGCACTAACCAAGCATCCATAGTAGGATAAGGCTGAAATACATGATACACGCACTGTAAAACATCACAGCTTAGCTTTAAAATGTTAATAACCAGGTTGAAATATTGACTTCACTGAAGTTTGAATATAAGTGAACAAGTGGAGCCTATCCCAGCTCTCATCAGGCAGAAGGCAGGAGACACTGTGGACAGGCCGCCAGTCCATTGCAGGGCAGACAGACAGACACATTCACACCCACGGGTGTGACTGCATGTCTTTGGACTGTGGGAGGGAACCCACACAGACACGGGGAGAACCTGCAGACTCCACACAGAATGGACCCTGGTCGCCCGGCCGGGGAATCGAACCCAGGCCCTCCTTGCTGTGCAGCGACAGCACTGCCCACCCTGCCAAACCGTGCCGCCCTATTACAATTTCAGTTAGCTCAAATTTTCAAGGTAACCTGGTTAAATACTTCTTTAGGCTTTAAATATACATTTTACAGCGTAAAGACATTTTTCACGATACAAGTAATGTAGTCTAGTCTGAAATCGTGGGTTTACTGTGATGCGCTGTTAGTGAGACTAATCCAGCAGAACACTCACTCTATATACACGCATATTTCTACTTTATTAAGTATTTTACTTATTTAGCTACTACAGGTATCTGACACTGACATTTGTTAAACACTGTAACCCCTTAAAATCCCAGGGTTACTGCATATCAAGGCTTAATCATTCAGTAACTACAGGGACAGAGCAAGTCAGCTGAGCTGTTCTTAGCTTATAGAAATGCGTAATAAACGTAATGTAAAAGGTTAAGGTTTCATTTGAAGTTGATCAGCCAGCTGAAGTGGAGTGAATACGACTGTAATGGTCAGACATATGAATCATTGTCTACTGTAAGGTATCCTGCTGTTCTCCCATAAATATAAGCACCAAAAATAAGTAAGTGGAACCCTTTTTGGTGCCGTGTAGAACCATTTTTGAAAGGTTATTTACAAAAAGGGTTATCGGCCTTTTTCCACCTCAAGGTCCACATATTTACCACTTGAAAGCATGAAAGCCATTTCAGGAAATTGTCAACATAGTGATGTTTGGCCGCCGTAATATGCAGCATTTATCACTGAGTGTAAAATTTCAGCAGATTAGACTGATGGGAGCTCGTTTCACTCCACAGTTCACAGTTCAGCTTCACAGGTTTGCTTTTTTATAGGCAAAAAGCAAAAAATAGATCAAATAGACACAAAGTGACATCACAGGCACACTATGGACCACTGGCTCTTCTGCTGTATTGGTCCATGGACCACCAGAGGGTCTTCAGTGGTAGAAAAACCCTGCTTTAAAGGACCATATACAACAGATTTAACATCAGATTAAAGAACCGTTTCACTATGCAGTGGAACGTTTATGCCTGTTAGAGGTTCTTTAGTGATCACAGTTCTACATGTAATCACAGCGTTTACTAAAGAACCCTTGAAGAACTATTTTTTTCAAAGTGATTCTTTGAAGCGATGCTATAGAAGAACAGCTTTTGAGAACGTTTATAACCATTCTTTGTGAGTGTGATGCTCAAGGGTTCAAGATTTTCATATGATGTACGGCACTACGTCGAGTTACTGACAATCTATCAACAATAAAGCAGCTACACCACTTGAAAGTTGAAAGACTAAACCCTCGTGTGGTGTTATTATTATTATTATTGTTATTAAATCAAAACAGTCATAACAATTTATATAAAAGTACCAGATGTTTAAAATATCAAGTGTCCAGCATAGGGTTCTACTGTAGCAGCTGTAGCCAGTCAGCAGCCTGTCCATGTTGTCCACCCTCACACAGACACACACACACATGCACACACACACACTCTAACATTGTAAATTGTGAATTTCTTATCTTAACATCATGTACACCATATGTGTAATATGTAATATAATATAATGGGTGGGGGGTGAACAGAGTGTGGGTTATTTTATATGTTCTTCACAGAAAATGATCAAAGACCAAGAATCTGAGGCTGAAATAATAATAAATCAGCATTTAGAATAGGGGGGGGGGGGGGGGGGGGGGGGCAGACACTGAGACCATTTAGCCTCTCAGCGCTTTAATGGAAAGGACTTACATAATCTTCACCTGAATTGCAGCATAAAAACGGACACAGAGATTAAAAATGCAAACTGTGGACCAGCGCGCTCTCGAGGGAGGACGACTGAAGCAGCGAGGAAGATCCATCTCTGGCCCTGTCTCTACAAACACTCACACACATGCACCACCGGTCACAGCTTACAGCCTCTCCCTCTCTCTCTCTCTCTCTCTCTCTCTCTCTCTCTCTCTCTCTCTCTCTCTCTCTCCCTCTCTCTCTCTCTCTCTCTCTCTCTCTCTCTCTCTCTCTCTCTCCTCTCTCTCCTTCTTTCTCTCTCTCTCTCTCCTTCTCTCTGTCTCTCCTCTCTCTCCTTCTCTCTCTCTCTCTCTCTCTCTCTCTCTCTCTCTCCTTCTCTTTCTCTCTCTCTCTCTCTCCTTCTCCCTTCTCTCTCTCTCTCTCTCTCTCTCTCTCTCTCTCTCCTCTCTCTCCTTCTCTCTCTCTCTCTCTCTCTCTCTCTCTCTCTCTCTCTCTCTCCTTCTCTTTCTCTCTCTCTCTCTCTCTCTCTCCTTCTCCCTCTCTCTCTCTCTCCCTCTCCCTCTCCCTCTCTCTCTCTGTCTCTCTCTCTCTCTCTCTCTCTCTCTCTCTCTCTCTCTCTCTCTCTCTCCTTCTCTCTCTCTCTCTCTCTCTCTCTCTCTCTCTCTCTCTCCTTCTCTCTCTCTCTCTCTCTCTCTCTCTCCTCTCTCTCCTTCTCTCTCTCTCTCTCTCTCTCTCTCCTCTCTCTCCTTCTCTCTCTCTCTCTCTCTCTCTCTCTCTCTCTCTCTCTCTCTCTCCTTCTCTTTCTCTTTCTCTCTCTCTCTCCTTCTCCCTACTCTCTCTATCTCTCTCTCTCTCTCTCTCTATCTCACCTCTCTCTCATTCTCTCTCTCTCTCTCTCTCTCTCTCTCTCTCTCTCCTTCTCTTTCTCTCTCTCTCTCTCTCTCTCTCTCCTTCTCCCTCTCTCTCTCTCTCCCTCTCCCTCTCCCTCTCTCTCTCTGTCTCTCTCTCTCTCTCTCTCTCTCTCTCTCTCTTTCCCTCTCTCTCTCTCTCTCTCTAAAAACCAAGCTGATGTTTCCCATCCTCGCCTTTGCTGGAACGTATTCCCAGTTATGATGAGACTCGATTTCCCTGCCATCGATCAACACGGAGCGCCTGAGCTTATCCAGCATTCAGCTTTATCTCCGCTGTCATCTGGAAAGGCTATTTTAAGTGTCCCATACATCTCAATCCCAGCCAGCTCTCGCTCCCCGCTCTGCTGCTGCGCCCTGACAGGGACATTTGAACGAATTACAGGTGGACCTTTGGGCTCTTGGAGTGTATTTATGTCTGAAGGAGGACAAGTATTTATGGATTGTGCCGGGGGGCTTATGTATGTACGGGCACGTGGGTGCATATGTGCGCATGATCGATCAGATATCAGTGCGGAATCGGTGCTGACTGGATGCCCTCGCTGATGCTCTTTACAGTAGGGTGCAGTTCATAAGGCTACGACATGTCATGATAACTGACATTACCCTACAGAAATGTTTATTAATGCTGGTTCCAGTAGGTATTATTTGCTAAAAATGCTACATTTGCCCATTTTGATCAAATCCTAAGGCAAATTATTCCGTAACTGCATGAAATAAATGTAAATATTAATTTTTTTATTTATTTATTTAATTGTAAAAGCCCCTCAAATGATCAGAACAATTATGATCTACACATCACTATACGCTGGCAATTTACTGCTGAAAGCCGACTTTCAGTA